>NC_063441.1:1766704-2072329 GCF_020379485.1 Brassica napus | reverse complement strand
GGTAACTCACTCTCATACCAAGTGTCATTCTTGATCATTGCATTGGATTCAGCTCCTACTGATTCCCTCCATTCCTTGTCCTTCATGGCTTCCTCATATGACTTCGGTACATGGCTCTCATCTAAGCTTACCATAAAGGCACAATGTTCTTCTGGATAATGAGCAAAGGAACACACAACTTGAGAGGGATGTTCCACAGCCTGGGCATTGTAGTACACTCTCGTGTTTACCCAGTTGGAACTATCCTTTCTCACTCGGGTGCTTCTTCTCAATGGATGCACGGCCGGCTCTGGTTCAGGTTCAGTTGTAGTTGCATTAGTTTCCTCCTCTTGATCTTGGCTCGGTACCTCCCTATCTTCCTGTGTCATACTTTGATCATGATCACCTGAGCCTTCTTGATCGTGGCTTTCAACATGTACTTCAGCCGGTTCAGGTGTTGTTTCCCCCCCATGATCTAAGTTTGATGCCTCGGTAGGTTGTGTGTTTGTTGTACTGCGTCTTTCCTTCGGATCCTGGGTAGTATGTATCCCAAGCCCCTCTAGAATGCTTCTAAGGCTGGCCGCTCTATCTGACTCTCTTGTCAATTCTAGCAACTCATCTTGATTCTTTTCCTCATAGAACCCCTTAGCTTCAATGAACTTCACATCTCTAGAGACTAGAACCCTTCTAGTAGTAGGATCATAGCACTTGTAACCCTTTTGAGTAGTAGAGTAGCCAACAAACATAGCTCTTGTGCTGGTTGCTTCAAGCTTGTTTCTCAACTCTTTTGGCCTAAGAACAAAGCATAGACATCCAAAGATTCGCATATGCTCCAATGATGGCTTGTACTTGTTCAAGGCTTCAAACGGGGACTGATCATGTAGAATCTTAGTTGGGATCCGGTTGATTAGATAACAAGATGTAGCCACAGCATCACTCCAAAACCTCTTAGGGACATTTGCTTGAAACATCATTGACCTTGCCACCTCCATGAGATGCCTATTCTTTCTCTCAGCCACTCCATTTTGCTGAGGAGTATAAGGACAACTCGTTTGGTGTAGTATCCCATGTTGAGCTAGATGTTGCTTGAAGGCTTGACCAGTGTATTCCCCACCATTATCTGATCTCAAAATTTTAATCTTGGCATTGTAATGGTTAGTCACATAGTTTTGAAAATTTTTAAAAGCTTCAAGCACCCTATCTTTGGTTTGAATAAGTGTTATCCAGGTGTATTTCGATTTTTCATCTATGAATGTGACAAAGTATTTAAAACTATCCCTAGACAAGCAAGGAGCAGTCCAAACATCAGAGTGAATTAAATCAAAGCACTTGTCATAAACAGTAGATGAAATGGGAAAAACAGTTTTACAATGCTTGCCTAAGATGCAAGCTTCACAATCCTTATTTTCAAATACCACACCTGGTAACATTAAGTTTAAAGCCCTAACATGGGGATGACCTAGTCTAGCATGCCACAATGCATTTTTATTCATCATAGAAGCAGAAGTAAATGAGCACAAGTAATCAGAAACAGGAGCTAGTTCTTCAAGTAAATATAAATCTCCCTTGGTAACTCCTTTTCCAATCAATTTGCTGCTCTCAATATCCTGAAACTTCACATCATTAGGACTGAATATAACATTGCAATTAAGATCTGTAGTGCATTTCTTTACGGATAATAGATTTAATGTGAAGTCAGGCATGTAAAATGCTTTAGATTCTTTATCAAACAATTTTAGCTTGCCAATTCCTCTAATTGAGATTTTATCTCCATTTGCAATCATGACATGTCCATTTGTAGGTTCAATGTCTCTAATCAAACTAGTATCACTAATCATGTGATGGGATGCTCCTGAATCAACTACCAATGGTTTAAACAGATTGTGTGCAATATGAGACTGTCCTAGTATGCTAGTAGGTTTATAAGCAATGCTTGAATGATCAGGTTCTCTAGCAATACTACACGGTTCATATAATGCACCAAAAGAGTAACCAAGAGTACCAAGTGTGTTACCATTCTCCTTTAGCATTTTGATGAGGGAGTCAAGGTCTGATCTCCTCAGGTACTCGTTCTCACGGTTGTTCTGAAGGCTTGGTTGAGCTGTGTAAGTCACCAGGGCCTTGCTATCTCCAGGCTCACGTGTCCCGCCCTCTCCAGCTTGGCCTGAGCTCCCAGCAACACTTGAACTTCCCGGCTCACTTCCAGCATACGAGACATTGGCTTTCCCATCTTTCTCTCTTGAGAACTTGGCCGGCTTCAGATGAGGATGCAAGATCCAGCACTGGTTCTTCTTGTGACCTTGTCTCTTGCAATGATCACAAATTCCCGTGAACTTCTTTGCATCATACTGGTTAGAGCTTGCACGGTTTGCTTGCGGAACCTCAGCTTGGTTTGCAAGTGTGATCTCTCCTTTCCCTCCAAAGAGGCCGATAGACCCTTCCTCCTTCTGAACTTGTGCACACACGTCCTCAAGATCAGGTAACTTTCCGGACCTCAGAATGTGTTTGATGAGGCTGTTGTAGCTTGGATTCAACGTGAGCAGCAACCCAAACACCTTGTCCTGCTCGCGTCTCTCAGCCAGCTCATCTAGGTTGGTTGTGCCTGGCCTTAGCATCTCCAGTTCAGACCACAAAGCTCTGAACCTCCCAAGATGCTTGGTGAACTCCATGTCCTCCTGTGTCAAGCTGTTGATAGCACGTTTCACTTCAAACACACGGCTCAAGTTTGAGATGTTACCATAAACCTTCTTTAGTGTGTCCCAAAGATCCTTTGCTGTCTCACAGTAGCTGTATGCCTCCAGGATAGACACTTCAAGAGACCGTTGGAGTATGGACATCACCAGCTGATCATCCTGCTCCCACTTCTCCTCATCGCACTCGACAACCTCCTTGTCGCCTTCATAAGTAATGAGCTTTGGGGCTTCACTCTGTGTGATGTGTCCCCATAAACCCTTACTCCCCACTGCAGTCTTCACCAAACGAGACCACAAAAGATAGTTACCCCCCTTGAGAGTAACCGGAACCACAGCTTTGTTGCTTTCCATTTCAGACCCACTCGGATGAACGATATGCAACTCAAGTGTTCTTAGTACTCAAACCCAGATTATGATGAACCTGGCTCTGATACCATATGAACTTTAGAGAATCTGAGTTTGATATAAGAAAAGAAAGGGATTAGAGAAGTTTAGAGATGATTTAGAACGAGTTTAGCTAAGAGTTTAGTGTAGAATCATGATTGAGAGTCTTTGAGTCTAAGAAAGTGTTTTTGTGTCAAGAACTGTCAAATCTTATTAAGAGATGAGTTTACAACTTATATAGGAGAAACACTAGGGTTTATGCATACATAATAAGGCACTAGTCTAAGCATGTGGAGTCAACACTAAAGGAAGAAGCTCTTTTGAAATGGACGGACCAAGGCGTTCACATGCTTTCGGCTTTACAGCCTGTCCAAGGCTGGATAGATAAGGCACGTCTCAACCTTATCTCCAAACGGTCTGATCCGCTCCCAAACCTTCTCTATATGCCAGAGTCTTCACTCGTCCATCTTCCTTCCACTTCACGTTCCCTCAGATGTACGGACACTCCCACTAAGTACACTTCATGCCCTATCTTTGCACAACCCATAATGTGCCCTTAAGTAGATTTAGAGTAGTCATGGTCTAGGTGATCCGTACTAGTCCGTACACACTCCGTACTGTCCGTACACTCTCCCATCCTTGCCTACTCTTCAATCCCTTCTCATTCCTCCTCATGATAACTCTTTCATCATCTCTTCTCAACAAATAAAAGAAACCATCATGGGAGATGAATCATCAAACAAGTTCAATTATGTGATTTTTGTAAGCATATCCAAATCAGGATCCCACACTAAAGGATTTGAAACATAATTCATGACTCAAAATGGATAAGTGAATATGTTATTGGTTCTAGAGTGGGATGAAGTCGAGATGGATGAACATTAATTATCATCATTTCGAGGGGGATAATTAAACAATTCCAATGAGTGAAACATCTTAGAGATTTTGTTTGCAGTTAAAATTGAACCTTAAAAAGTAAATTCAAATATGGTGATGATCGAGTGTAAAACATGCAGTTGTGCATATAATAAAGACATATACAATCTATAAGGATAAAGTATATGAAATAATTAAAGATATGCTTGAAAGATCAGCATAATTATGTGGAGAATTCTGAATAGTGTCGATCGATTGTGAATGGAATTATCACTGTTCAGAATATGTTACAAACCAAATGCTAGAAGCATATGAGCAGCTGATGAATGAGATATGTGAAATAGATTATCATGAAAATTGTATGGATCCTCATATAAATGAATATGAACCTGAGTTCGTAAGATAATCCATTTACATAATTGATTGCCAGACATAGTGAAATTTGTGAATCTCATATTCCAGCTAAAAAGTCTACAATAAGAATATATGTCCTGAAAAGACGGTTTATAAGTTTACGGCAACGTGATAGACTTATTTGGTTTCAAAGAATCCTCAAAAAGGAGCAATTATATGAATAGAGGATTAATCTCCTGAAGAGACCATTGATGTGGTTTATATTATAATCAGGTACTTGAGTTAATCAATGATGATGATGAAGACATATCGATTTACCATATCATTACGGGTAAAAAATATGGAACCAAAGACAAAATAAGTTGTCGACAATAAATGAGAAAGTGTGTGATATAAATGAGGATCATGAATCTATCTATATGTATGGGGATATAGAGAAATTATTAGCCAAAAACAAAATGAGGCAAACAAGTCTATATAAAGCTCGGAAGAAAAATGAAAAAAAACTTGGGCTAGAAGTCCAAGCATCTAAATTGTATATATTTCTTCAGATAATGAAATGAAAAATGACCTTGCAGCATGAAAATCAGCTTGTTACAAGGTCAGTGGAGAAATTTATATAAATGCAGTATATTTGATATGACTGGCATAACATAAAAGATTTAAGTTATATCACAACATTTTTATGTAATTCTAGAAGGATTGATGATATTGAAGTTATGTTCTCGACAACTGTATAAAACTCAAGAAACTTTTAGGAATGAGATTTTGTAAGAAAAAAGTGTTAAGATATCCCAAAAATTTAACATCTCTTGTTGTAAGAGAGCTGTTTTTTCAAAACATTTTGGTATGATCTTATATAAATAATTACTTTGGAGATGCTCATGGTAATTAAGCATATATGAGCTTATGTATCTTGTAAGTTGTATTTGATTAATTATAGTTTTAGCTACTAATATATTTGCAAGATATAGATCATCTCCTATTCATAGACATTATAACAAATTCGAGAATATACATGTTCACTCTAAGGTGTGTTTTGATTTGGTATGGTCGGTTTAACAGATACCACCCCAGACAAAGAACTTAAGTCCATCATTCTCTCCGTCAAAGAAATAAAGAGTTCTATATTACTAAATTCATACAATTAAACTCATAAATATTAATAATAGCCAACACAGAAATTCATATATTAATGAAAAACATTTCCATGCGAAGAAAAAACTAAAAAAATAACAATCTGCGTGCAGCGCAGACAAACCATTAGTTTAATATTAAACTTCGATTAAAAATTTAGTAATATGTTAAATGCATTTGTACTATGTCCTAGACTAATTTGTAATATCAATAGTTTCATACTTATCAATCATATTTGGAATTATTCTATTTATTTACCATGACGTATAAAGTAATATTATTATAAACCTTAACATATTGATTATTGAGATTATTAGCGTGTATGCCTCCACACGCCACCATAATTAAGGGAGTACCACAATAAGAATATATGTCCTGAAAAGACGGTTTATAAGTTTACGGCAACGTGATAGACTTATTTGGTTTTAAAGAATCCTCAAAAAGGAGCAATTATATGAATAGAGGATTAATCTCCTGAAGAGACCATTGATATGGTTTATATTATAATCACGTACTTGAGTTAATCAATGATGATGATGAAGACATCTCGATTTACCATATCATTACGGGTAAAAAATATGGAACCAAAGACAAAATAAGTTGTCGACAATAAATGAGAAAGTGTGTGATATAAATGAGGATCATGAATCTATCTATATGTATGGGGATATAGAGAAATTATTAGCCAAAAACAAAATGAGGCAAACAAGTCTATATAAAGCTCGGAAGAAAAATGAAAAAAAACTTGGGCTAGAAGTCCAAGCATCTAAATTGTATATATTTCTTCAGATAATGAAACGAAAAATGACCTTGCAGCATGAAAATCAGCTTGTTACAAGGTCAGTGGAGAAATTTATATAGATGCAGTATATTTGATATGACTGGCATAACATAAAAGATTTAAGTTATATCACAACATTTTTATGTAATTCTAGAAGGATTGATGATATTGAAGTTATGTTCTCGACAACTGTATAAAACTCAAGAAACTTTTAGGAATGAGATTTTGTAAGAAAAAAGTGTTAAGATATCCCAAAAATTTAACATCTCTCGTTGTAAGAGCTGTTTTTTCAAAACATTTTGGTAAGATCTTATATAAATAATTACTTTGGAGATGCTCATGGTAATTAAGCATATATGAGCTTATGTATCTTGTAAGTTGTATTTGATTAATTATAGTTTTAGCTACTAATATATTTGCAAGATATAGATCATCTCCTATTCATAGACATTATAACAGAGTCGAGAATATACATGTTCACTCTAAGGTGTGTTTTGATTTGGTATGGTCGGTTTAACAGATACCACCCCAGACAAAGAACTTAAGTCCATCATTCTCTCCGTCAAAGAAATAAAGAGTTCTATATTACTAAATTCATACAATTAAACTCATAAATATTAATAATAGCCAACACAGAAATTCATATATTAATGAAAAACATTTCCATGCGAAGAAAAAACTAAAAAAATAACAATCTGCGTGCAGCGCAGACAAACCATTAGTTTAATATTAAACTTCGATTAAAAATTTAGTAATATGTTAAATGCATTTGTACTATGTCCTAGACTAATTTGTAATATCAATAGTTTCATACTTATCAATCATATTTGGAATTATTCTATTTATTTACCATGACGTATAAAGTAATATTATTATAAACCTTAACATATTGATTATTGAGATTATTAGCGTGTATGCCTCCACACGCCACCATAATTAAGGGAGTACCCCACCCCCCCCCCCCCCCCCCCCACACACACACTTTCAAAAAATAATTTTCATTCCGATTTTGCCCTTACTCTTATATTCTCTACAAGTCTCTAGATTTGTCAGACGATCTGAAATCCCACCTTCATTTACTGTTCGTTTCAGAATGACTCATTGTTCGATGTATTCTATATGTTTAATTAATTGCGAAAGTTCCCGAAAAAATAATTTTTTTTTGTTGCTGAGAAACTAAGAGTCGCATTCATTCCAACTACCTTTCCTTTTTTGTTTTGCTTCATTTTCTCCTCATACTTTTTTTTCTCTTAATTTTCACCGAGAGAAGTTTACGATTTTATTAAGAATTTCAAATGGATCTTCCCAACCTGCTTAAGAGGATTTCCGCATAGGAATAGAGTCACTTGGGAAAAGAGTGAATTCATACCACAAGATTAAAAGGACATAATCAATCATTGATGCCCCTGAGCCGGAAGAGTTAGAGTTTTTTTTGGGGACTTCATTTTCGGTAAGACCATTTGTATATACGACAACCCTTCATTCCCGGGTGATTTTTCTGTCTTTTATTGTTAGGCTTCTGAAAGCTGTGAATAAAGTATTAGATCTGGATAGTTTTTGCTGGAAAACTTGTCCAATTTTCGCTTCGAGAGTTTGCAGTAGTAATCGGGATAACCTCTACCATTTACATGTAGACTGTAAAATAATTTGTAAAGGGTACTTTCGGATTTTTTTTGATCTTATGATCTTATTGTGTTAAAATTGAGTGATTAGTCTTTTAGATAACTTTTCTTTTAACCTCTAACATTTACTCGTGATTCTTATGAAGAATAGTAGACGCTAATTTATGTTATGAGAACCATGTCATGAACTTTATGATATACAGCAAAATAATTTTGTAGCTTCTAACTTCACCAATCTCTTATCATTCCAGGTCCACGTAAAGTCCATATTTGATAACAAGACAAAGTTTTTCGATCCTAGACACGGCGATCGGTGAGAGGACGAGGTAGATAATGATCGCTTGAGAATATGATTGGAATTATCTTCAAAACATTATTTAAAAAAAACATTTAGCATTTCCTGTAAACTCAACCAATTCCATGAAGTCCTATATTATGGATTATTGTCAACTATAAGATTTTGTTGTCTCTATAAAGTATAATAGAATATGATATATTATTGTGTTATGTTTGATAAGAGAATACATTATGCATATATAAAGTGGTAACATTAACATAATGTTAACACTAGTAATGCTAACTTTCCTAAACACTTAATGTAAATATGCTAAGAATTTCTTGAGATTAACTTGCTCTTCAAGTTTTTCCTTTTAGTGTTGAGGGTCTTCATGGGTTTCACGGGCTTCACAATCTAGGTCCGTAAGATACATATCTTCCGGCCCAACATATCTCTAATACTCCCCCGCACGACAAACGTGGGATGCAACACGCAAATATGTATTCACAAAGCAGACCACGTATGTCGTGGACACTACGTCGAAGAAAACAAACCAATAGATTCCTCCGGGTATAAACATTGACTTGGACAATGAGGGATGAAAACTTCAACTCTTCTTTGGTCTTGACATTGAGAATACATCTCGTAGGCGCAACTGCAACTACAAAAACAATCGTCCTATCTCGGACAGTCCGTAACTTGGACTAAACAAATTGACCTAAAAACATGAGCATAACTAAAACTCCCCCGTAATGGTTAAACTATAACCAACAAATCTCAAACTATGAGATATAACACAAGACATCTTTGAGAAATTCTAAACCGTAGAGTAATCTCTTACAAAAAATATTCCAAACTATGGAAAAACAACACTGAGATATTCTTAACTATAGAATAAATCTCAGGAAAAGAATTAGCCCATGTGAAAGCCACAAACCCTTAACATTACTAAAACCCTCGAATTCTTTTGCACTGATCACCCGACCAAAATCCAAGAAAATAAATTAGATAAATAAAAAAACCAAAACCCAACTTCACATGAGTCAACGTCGTCATCCGGATCATCTTCACCGCCTTCATCGTCAACACCACCGATGAACGCCATCAAAGCTCTAAACTTATAATGCGGAAGTTTTAATTTCGATCCCAAAGAATCGTCTGCTCTGATACCATGTAAAGTATAATAGAATATGATATATTATTGTGTTATGTTTGATAAGAGAATACATTATGCATATATATAGTGGTAACATTAACATAATGTTAACATTAGATAACGCTAACTTGGTAAAGGGCTTACAGCTGTGAGTACCGCCACCTGGGTTCGAATCCCGGCCACTGGGGAATTAACATTTCGGCATCGCCAGGGACAGAGGACCGACACGTGGCAACACGTGACTAGTCTGGATCACTTCTGTGGGGCCAGGATACCTCTGTATAATTCAAAAAAAGATAATGCTAACTTTCCTAAACACTTAATGTAAATATGCTAAAAATTTCTTGAGATTAACTTGCTCTTTAAGTCTTTCCTTTTAGTGTTGAGGGTCTTTATGGGTTTCACGGGCTTCACAAGATACATATCTTCCGCCCAACATATCTCTAATAGTCTCTATAACATTCAGCATTATTATCATTTAATATTATGTATTAATGTTAACTATAACATGTTGCCTTGAACACTATTTTTATTGTGTAACACCGAACATATGTATAGATTACAACACCGCGTAAATACTAATGTAATAAATACTAATGTAATAGTTAACTAGTAAATTTAGATACTAACATAATTTCACTGCAGCTGGAAGGTCCAAAGGAGGAGCAGAGATAAACCTTCCACACTAACGGATCCAAATATCAACGGCGTAAGGACAGCCAAAGAAGAGATGGTTGTGTGACTAGATGCCATTAGCACATAAGACACAGTTTCCAGGGACAAAGAGATCCCAAAAAATAAAGCGATCCCTAGTTGGGAGCCTGCCAAGCATAGACATCCACGCAATGAAAGAGCAATGCAGAACTTCTTCCTTGAACTGAATTACATCATGTCATACTACCTCAGGTGATGAAATTCTCAATCTATCCCAAGTTATTTGAGACAAAAAATTATCAGCAAACCCACCAGATTGAATTCGCCACATGTAGGTATCAGCCCCCTTTTCAACCGATTGAACTGCACTAGAAGATAAAACAATTTGTAGAGTGGCTGCATTCTCAGACCTTGCTGGTGATAGGAACCATTCACCGTTCCGGACAGCATCAGAGACCGAGGTAGAATCATGAACCTGCAGCTGCCTAGGACCTGATGAGAATAGCAGATATAGCAGACCAAGTCTGTCCAAGACCGAGACATATTTTTTAACGGTTGACTAATTTAATCTGTAACTTTTTGTATTTAATGGCTAGTAGGAAAATAAATTGGTGCTCATAATACTTGAGTATTAAATATGCCGATTGCAAACATTTGAGAAATAAAAAAATATGAATTTTTTCGTTATGATCTATATAAATTTTTAAGTCAAGGAATGCGGCATATGAAAATGTGATGTAAGGCACAAACATGTTCTCTAGGCAATAATCATACCAAAAGGAGGCTCTCTGCCCATCACCAACAGCACAACGCAGAAACTGAGGAATGATGTTTTTAAGCTGCAACATACCTCTGATCGTCCCAGAAAGACGCTGAGAATCCTTAACCAGCCAATTGTTTTTTTTCGCTTGTTCCCGCACAAATGCCGTAACCTCTTAGAATATTCATAGGTTTGCATCACTTCAATCCTAGAATCGAAAGACCAAAAAAATATACAGTAATAAGACAAACAAACAGTTAGAAAAGATCATATAAACTCATCTGAAGAACATTAACAAACTATGATTGAGGCTTCTCGTTCAGAGCTACGAGGTAAAAACCACTTCTTAAAGTTGATCTTAATAATCAAAAGAGGCAATACAAGGTAAGTAGGTAAGCAAAGGTAAGGTTGCTATAACTTTGATATACTTGCAACACATAACACTACTTTGGTTAGCCAAAAAAAAACCGCTCCTAAAATATTTTGAGTTCAATACAAAACTAAAAATAGAGGTCCTAAATGATAACTAAAATATTAAATTGTTAAAAGTTAAAATAAAAATTTACAATATAGTCAAGACTAATAAAAGTTTATCAATCTTAAAAATTATCATTTTTGTCTTTTTATATAAGATAAGAAAATAATATTTAAAATTGTATTATGTTACATGTTTGATCGGGATTGTTCTTATATTTGTTAGAAAAAAAGAGTATAGATTTTTAGTTTTATGATGTACAAAATTGTAGGCTCCATGCCAATATTTCTTCTGTATGTGGTCAAGACCGGACCTGTCCAGAAACAGAAAGAAACAAAAAAAACTCAAGCATCTTTTAGGGGCTGTAATCCACAATAATACACATTCTGGAACTTTTATGATCATCAGTTGTTAGAAAAATGACAACCATCTTCTGGTTATGTTCCCTCTTTCGCTAAACCATTTACTCTTTATGTAGTTTGATAAATTATTTTCATCAGGTTGTGTCGGTTGGATATGATGGTGAAATTGTACTACTATACAAGTTATACGGTGTATTTTGCCATATAGGTCGAACAATTTACCGAAAAGAAAAAAACACATTCTTGAATTACAAATATAAAATGACATTTTACAGAAGCTACGAAGGAGGAGGAACCAAGAACTCAACAACAATGGTATCTTCCACATAACTACCAACCTTCTCCTTCACCAACTCCTCGTGAGCCTCAACTTCTCCAAGATCCTTAAAATACGCAACCGATCCAATCGAGAAACCCTTTGCTCTCGCCGGAGAGAAGTTTTCTCCCACACTGATCTCACGAGACTCCTCCTTAACCACTTCCATAATCTCCTTCTTGGTCTCGTCGGTGACGTTCTCTTTCAACTTCAGCAACGTGACTTTCACAACAGAACCTAGGCCTCCAGGAGGTTTTAGGACTCGAGGGACTTGATTGGCAATCCAGTCAACGGACATGATGTCTTCCCATATCGGCATGGTTGCCTCTACGACGCGAAGGTGGTCGGGATGTGCGACGTACGCGCTGAGATCTTCTTTGGACCTGTACCGGCTGTGGAGGACGTGAGTGAAGGCGGAGGTGGAGCTGAGACGGTGGATAGGAGCGGCGGAGAGGTAGAGAACTTGGTCGATGGTGGCGAGGCTGTTGAGGCCGTTGACCATGGCGTCGATCTTGTCGGAGTCAGCGTCGTCTTTGACTTTGAAAAGGACGATGTGCTCGATGATCTGAGACATGGCAGCGTAGTGAGGAGAAAGGTAGCGGAGATTAAAATGTTTAAGAGATAGGGATAACGATTATATGAAGATAACAAAATTGATTGGGAATGGAATAAAAGAAGTAAATCTTTAGTGATCAAGATAGTCCATAAAGGAAACAAGTGCTCCACAAAATTAAAGAATACAAAACTTTCTTAAATACTAAATATGAATTTTTATCTACACACTAAGCGAAATATTTTACAAATCCAAATTTATCTACGGTTAACGAAAATTAAGAATAACTAGAATTGGATATGCGCGCCTGTACAGATGTTTTTTCAAAATATGTTGTTATTTATTTTTCATTTTACTATTTAAGATTGAAAAAAAAACAAATCTGAAGAACCTAACCGATCCCGATTCGAAAAAAATAGTACCAAAGCCAAACCAGAATTGATCAAATATCTGAATTATTCAAAATTTTGCTATTTAAAGAATTGAAACCTAATCCGATCCAAACAAAATATTTCGGGTATCCAAATGTATATGAAATAGATTTATATACTTATATATATATTAATTATTTTTAGATTTATGTATATAAAAAACATACTTTTAAATTGGCTTAAATATTTGAAAATATATACAAATTGTCAAAAGTAAATATCTAAGATAGTTAAAATATATTCAAAACACCAAAAACATTTAAAAGAATTATTGATTCTCTATCCAAATATTTAAACCAAACCAATTTATATGTAAGTTTAGGTACTGTTACATATGTTATTCAAATTTATATGAATATATTATTTTGTTTATATATTTTGAGAAATTTAAACTATATAGTGAATTTTAATTTTTTTTAAAAAAATTAAATAGGTTATTTCAATCCAAACCGAACCCGCAAAGATCCAAACCACGAAACAAACTTTTGAAATATCCGAATGTTAAAATCTTTGATCCCGAAAATCCGAAACCCAAAGAGACCCGAACTGAACCTGAATGGGTATCTGAACACACACCCCTAGTCACTATTATATATGATATATGTGTCATCATATAATTTGTCTTATTTTATATCATATAAATAATAATATAATTAATAGCATTTTATATGTACCATCATATAAATAATTATATCATATTTTAAAATTTTAATGTGAAATATAAAACCAATAATTTAAGTTGGTGTTTGAAATTGGGCTTTGTATTCTATTTTTCTTATATATATTGAAAACATTTTTTATAATTTTTATTGGAAAATATTTTAGTAAAATTTAATTTTGAATATATGTATATTTTTGAATAAAATTTTGATATAAATCAATTTTAAATTATTAGTTGGATTTGAAATATGTATATCAAGTAACATAAGCCCACTACTTAGTAATATAATATAAGGACTTTCATTTTTTTTAATAACTTAAGCCTATTACATTTTTTTCTTAATATATCGCTATACATGTTTTCAAACAACATTATATTCTTTTTTTATTGCTATCATTGTTTCCAAACAATTCCTAAAGGTACTTCTATTTTAATAAGATAGATGTTTGAAATTGGGTTTTGTATTGTATTTTTCTTATATGTATTGAAAACGTTTTTTATAATTTTTATTGGAAAATATTTTAGTAAAATTCAATTTTTATTATATGTATATTTTTGAATGAAATTTTGATATATATCAATTTTAAAATATTATTTTGATTTGAAATATGTATATCAAGTAACATAAGTTCATTACTTTATAGTATAATATAATAGACTTCTAATTTTTCTTCATAACATAAGTTTATTATATTTTTTCCTTAATATACTGCTAAACATATTTCTAAACAACATTATATTCTTTTTTTTTTGCTATCGTTGTTTCTAAACAATTTCTATTTTAATAAGATAGATATGTATATCAAGTAATATAAATCTATTACTTTGTAATATAACATAATGGATTTTTAATTTTTTTAATAACATAAATCTATTACATTTTTTTTTAATATACTGTTATAAATGTTTCAAAACAATATTATATTCTTTTTTTATTGTTATCATCGTTTCTAGACAATTCGTAGTAGAGGACCTAGAGGTACTTCTAAACTTAGATTAGATCAAACTATAATGGGCCTTAACGGTTATATCCTCCGTACCTTATTACAGCCCATCAGACGAACCTACAACGTGTGTGTGTTTGCTTGTGGGGGAGATGAACCTAGGATTCCTATAAAGTTTTTTTTTTCCTTTTTTTTTGAACATTTTTCTAGGATTCCTATAAAGTTAAATCAGCTTTGACATAAACGTACGATTTTATCTTTGATTAGATCGATTATCCTAGCAAGTTGTATTTAAAATATTTTATGCTATGCTTTAACGAATTTTGTGAATTTAAATACAATTAATTTTGGGATGACATTTAACTCTTTAATTAAAAATTTAATAATACAAAGACAAAAAGAGAAAACCAAAAGAAATTGATGGATCAAATCAAATCCTCATTCCAAGGTGATTTGGACCTTTACCTAATTATATTTTTGTTTGTACGTACGTGTCTGATAACGTCACACGTGTACATACATATATAAACTGTACTAATACATATCATCACCTCCTATACGTATATTCACTTCAACTACATATATGACGTAAAAAGGGGCTAAAAACTAAAGCCCCAGATCAAAAAGGGGTTAAAAACTAATTAATCATAAACTCATAATTTCTGATAAAATTTGAGTTAATAAACTTAATAAAAAGAGTAAGGATTTGCCAAATGCATGGCCAAAAGATAACAGGTTTTCCTATAAATGTTAGTTTTATTACGTTATATTAGAGTTATCACTGTAAATGATACAACCCAAAAATAACTATGTAAATTCAAAAATATAATTTATTTTCTAGTCAAAGTTTTTCTAAAAAAAAAGACTTAATTCGAAATTAAATTTATTTTTTAGGCAGATAGTATTGTCGGTTGTCGAATTGTCTATGTAATTTTTCCTATATTATAATTGTAAGATCTAATAAATCAACGTTAAAAAAAAATATTAGTGACGTAGGAACGAATAAATAATGCACGGATGGGCGTGAGTTTTTTAATTTCAATCATATGATGCGTGCGTCCTTATGCTAAATTAGTGAAGTTTGAATATATTATAGCAAAATATATTTTTATTCAAAAATATTATTATAAAAATAAATCGAAAGAAATAAAATGATGAGAAAATTAATTGTAAAATTATTTATAGCTATTATGTGGCCTTTTTTTTTTTGGTCAATATTTGGCCTTCTTACCTACTCTATTTATCGATATAATTCTATACAATTCTTCATAACTCGTAATTATTATTTTTTTCCTTAAAAGGAAGTGAGAGGAAAAGAGAGAAAATGATGAAAAATGCCGCACGAGTCATTTCATTGGATTCCCTTCAAAGATGGTATCATCTATTCCAACATTTTGTACATGTTTTAACATATCTTTTTTTTTTTTTTTTGTGAACTTCTTAACATATTCTTTATTGTCTTTTTCACTAACTGAATTAAACCTTTTAAAATTTGCAGTATACATTAATAAAGTAATTTCTTTAACTTTCAGATAGATCTACACAGTACTTATTTCAAATTTTATTAACTTTAAAACCAATATTGGAATCGTTCTTGTAAAAGTTTTCGATTATATCCAATAATCAGAACTTTCGTCTACGTATTTTGCATCCACTCCTTTCCTAACGAACTTATTAAAGATTTAAATTTGAGCTATCACTCTGATAAAAACAGTATCAAGTCAGGACTAAAGCCAGTAAAATTGATGCCTAGCTAAAGCCAGTAAAGTATGTAAAACATCAACCCAGCTCGTCATTAACTCAAACCAAAATACAAACAAAACTGCAAAGCTAACAATCCCGAAATGTTAGCAAGCATCATTCCATTACAGCAAACATAATTTGAAAGTTACAAAATAACTAATTAAAAATAGATAGGGTGTTCGATTAATTATCAGAACCTACCACAAATTCAAAATTATCAGAACCTAGAAAATACCAAAGAGAGAGCGAAAAAAGCAAGTCAAAAAGAAAAGAAGCAAAACATCACACTACACTCCCTATAATATACCTTCAATTATTGTATTTGAACCAAACCATAAGCTTGAGATTGATCATACCATGAGAACATCCACTAAGCCCTAACTATAAACTTAACTTATTTTTTTGATTTGTTGACCATGTGCGAAAAGTAAGAAAAGCTCTACATCTGGAGGAGCAAAGAAAGAGATTTGTCTCCTACTCAAAGCAAAGTTCTGAGCCACCTTTTGCTTCTTTGGCGCCGGCGGACACGTCAGCATCTCCGGTATTCGTGACTTCTTAGATATCGGAGTACAACATCCACTGGCTGGAATCGTCGACGTTGAAGTGACGTCACTACTGATACTACATGGAGGAGATGGGTTCTTGATTCCTTTTCTGCTTCTTGTAGTTGTTCTTCTTATTGGTTTCTTTCCTTTTGATGCCATTTTAAGACCAAACTAAGAGAGAAGAGACGATAGAGAGAAAAGAAAGTCTGTGAAACTATTGTATCTGAGGAGCACATATATGTATTAAAAACATTATTGGAAGTTTTACTTTAAAGCTCTTAATTTTGACTGAAAAAGTTTCTATCAGGAGAGAAGATAAAGCCAAGAAAAAGAGATTGATAAGTATTTGGAAACTAAAGAAAAAGGGTTTCTTTTTTGGTAGAGGATATCAATGCATGTAATAAGTCACTGTGAAGTGTGAAAGGGGTACGCTTTATTTTACTTAAATATTCATAAAATAAAACAAGAGCAAAATAATGAGTATTTTAGGATTATCTCAATTCATGGACATTTTATCAAAACTTGTAGTTCATCACCATGTAACTTTACATGATTTATCTCTTCATGCATGTTATAAATTTATCAATGATTTAAAGTAAACTAGATTCGAACCCGCCCTCAAAGGGCGGGTATATATATTTAGAAATTTAATTTCATATTTATGTTTTTCTTTAAAATCATATTTATGTTTTTCTTTGTAATTATATATGTGTATAAATCTTGACCAAAGTCTATTTTATAAAATAATAGCAATTTAAAAAATTGATCCGACATACACTCGGTTCTTTGTAATAATATGCATGTATGCCCGTTTTTTTTTGTAATCATATGCCGGTATGCCCGTGCGCTTTTAAAGTGTGGATTTATTTCCAAAACAAATCAAATTTATTTGATATAAATTTATATTTTTTTTTATTATTTATATTTATATGCTACAAAAAAATTATTATAATTGTGCAGATTATAATATTTTGACATTTTGACAGAAATAACTTAGATGATGAAATATGTAATTAGGTTTAATAAAATCATGATATTTTACATTTTTAGCATTTTGAATTATTAATATAATTAATAATATTCATACTCGGAAACTAATGTGGAGTCTACCCGTAAGTATGGGTCCCGAATCCGATTAAATCCAACCTATATACTCAAAAATATTAATTTATTGTATTTATCTAAATTTTGCTACATTTAATTTATAATATAATTTTAGATCTTTTCGTGATATTTTCATATTTGATCTGAATCGACTATAAAAATAGTAAATCGAGTGATCTGCATATAATCCAGCTCAGATTTTGGATTAAATTATAAAATTTCTATTTAAAAACTCCATAAATCCGGTTAAAAGCCCAACCCAAAAAAACCAAGATAAATCTAATTATTTTTTATTTTTTTTTTAATTTAAATTTATTTTAATTTCATGATAATTATAATTTATTTATTTAAAGGCGAAATCCTAATTTGGTAGATAAATTAGTCAAATAATTTGCATTTCATGAAAATGAAATAAAATTCTAATTGTATTTGGTAAATAAAAAAATATTTTTATATTAACTATTTCAATGGTAAATAATATTATACTACTATATTATATATTTTATTAAAAGGGCAGGTTAGTAAATATAAAGCATAAACTTAGATTTTAAATATTAGTAGTCATAATCGTAAGAATAAATATGGATATTAATTCACTGGATTAACTAATGTATAATGTATAAGTAAAGTATTATCTATACTATTAAAAGGAAAAGAGTTTTAAAAAATCTACCTATGAAAAGTTGTTGGACCCTTTCATTAGATTTAAATGTTTTTTTGGTCTCACCTTATTTTTCTCTAACTATACAATATTTTTAATGAAATCATTTATTACTTCTCATTGTTTAGGAAACTAAATATAAAATGATATTTATGAATATAAAAATAGACTCTATGAATTTGGTAATATTTTATCAAATTAACTTTCCGTAAATTTTTTTTATCGTATTCTTTGAATATGAAAATTTCACAAACCAATTTTGCATTCTAATATAGCACTACATAATAATAGAAATGTTATTATTGAATTCTATGTTGTTGTATAAAACATAGGTTTCTAAGATAACTTTATCATAACATATTTATTTGTATAAGTTTGTAGACAAGTGTTTGAGCACGATTTATAACTTACATGAATATATAGTCATTCTTTTTTACATATAGATTCAGTAGTATTCTAAAATAATGCATTATTGATAATTGCTAACCTATTTTACCAGCTACAAATTCATATCATGTAAACCCAATTATTATTAATGAAAATTGATGATGAAATTTAAATAATGTATATACAATGTATATATAATATTAACTGACTTTTATACAATTTATATATAATCTTACTAGAAGTGCAAAATATCCTATATTTATATCAAACCAAATATTTCATATAAAACAACTAATTAAATATAAATTTTAAACACTTAAGTTAATAAACAATCATAAATTTAAAAATATATTAGAAGTTTCATTCATCTCTTAAAATATTTTTGAAGATTATTTATTTTTTCTACCAGGTCAACGAAATGTCGGTCACACTTGATTGCGGATTTTTTCGAAGTTTACATGCTTTAAATTAACGAGTTTTCATTAATCCAAACCAGTTTATGTAAAAGTCATCATGTTTACCGGTTCGACCACGGACCCAAACTCGATATAAAAGTATTGTTCTCATCTAATTTAAAATAATTTATTTTAAAATAATAGATATTGAGCCTGATCAAACCTTATAATGTTTAAAAAAAATCAAACGATTAAAAATATAATTACATTAACTAACTAAATAAAAATAAAAATTTTATTTTTTGATATATTACAATTTTGTCACATAATAATGGATAACAACTAACAAGACTAAAATACTAATTCATATCATATATTTTTATCAGAAAAATAACCCGCGCTTTTCAGCGCGGGTCAAAATCTAGTTTGTTGGTTATAACATATATTGTCTGTAACAAAATGTGTAAATGTTTTCAAAAAAGTGATGTAGTTATTATGCAGATTTGAATCAAACGTATATCAATTGTTTATTTGTACACTCTGGTAAACATAGTAGTTATGGATCCTAGAATATAGGAATAAAGGTAAGCAGTTATAAAATATATGGTTTAATTTTTGAATATATTGCATAGGAAAACAATAAATTAGACATAACTTTTTATCAATTGGTCATGTTGCTGTTTTAATAGTATTGATATAGAAGATCTCGGTTCATAATTAACAATAAAATCCTAATTGATTAAAGTCATTTGTAGATCATATATGTGAATGAATGTGTTTGTTGAAAAATATTAGCTACTTTAGTGGGATGTTTAAAAATAAACGTATAGTTTTTTTTTATGTCCCATAATAAAGTAAAAGAAATAAATAGATAAAATCAGTTATCGAAGAAGAAAACCTTTTCCCGAAAAGAGAATATCATAGTACCGAAGAAATTATTTAATTGTGTTGTTGTTTCAAATGCAGTTTTAGATTCGCGGTTAAAGACAACACATAATAATTCATATTTTATTTGCAATTTTTTGTAAGCTATGTACATTCAATGCATGTGAACGTAATTATGCAGGAACATATACGTTAGTTCATTCTTACTATTATACATAGATATTCTGTCACACGCATATACTATTTACAAAAACAAATTCAATTATACACAGATTAAAACATTTAAACATAAGTGTATTGTTAAACTAAAAATAAGACAATAGTCTCCCATTTGATGATGAAGATAATTGTCTTAAAACACTATTTGGAGGTATTAGGTGCAGTATATAATTTTGCTTATTTATCTATTTAGCCTTATGATTTGTTTAAAAGAAAAAATAAATTGCAGAATGCAGGCAGAATAAAAAGAAAACTGAAGCAAAACTTCCATGTAATATAAAAATAATTCACGTCGGATGACATTTAACTTCAATGCAATTCATATACATGCATGTGGATTCCAACTAACACAAATATTTTATAAATTAGAGTAGAAATTATATCACACGACACACATACTATTTACAATAACAAATTATACCCATTTAAAACATCTAAACATACGTGTATTATTTCACTAGACAAGATATATACAAGTCACACATTTATTCTATACTATTAAAAATGAAATAATTAAAAAATCTACAGAAAAGTTACTGCACCTTTTCATTAATATTTCAAAATAAGGCAAGCTAAAATAATATTTGTAACATCTCTTTTAATATTAATCCTATATGTACGCTTCTTATTTGGAATATCATTAATATCCTTAGAATATTATTATAACAATCTACGGCAACTACGTAAATATGTTATTACCTTTTTACTATATAATATAGTTACCATGTAATACACTACTATTTCGCGTGAATTATATAGTAGTATCCCTATTCTAATCCTGACGGACGGCTGATACATAACCAAACCTAAAATTACAGACATAATCGTATAATAATTTATGTATATACACAATTATGAATAAACAGTTTAAGTATGTGCATTTCATTTCGGGTCCTATACATTTAGATTTAATTAGATACTTGAAAATTTTCGGTTTAAGTTTGGATAGTTTCTTTTGGATTCAGTCCATAATTCAAACACCTGTAAAATACAAATAATTTTTGGATAAATAATGAGTCCAAATCGGTTCAGATATTTAAAATCTGAAATAGATTTGAAATACTTGAAAATCCAAAATATTCAAATATCCAAAAGGCCACATTTTATTTGAAATTTGATCCGAAGAACCAAAAATATCTAAAATTTTATCCTAATATCCAAAATATATTTTATAAAATTTGATATTGTACCCAAAATCCAAAACTCTAACCGAAGACCCAAACCTGGAAATAAAAAAATTATCCGTAATACCAAAATCATATTTAAAATATCCAAATATATTTAATATACATAAAATATTCGGGTATTTTGGATACCTGATCGAATCCTGAATAGAACCTGAACTCGACAGAGACTCGCGGATCTAAAAAATACCCAATATGTACTTTGTCCTGGATCTGAACCAAACCGAACATGTACTTTTGGGTAGTTTTGATTTATTTTTTCTGATCCAGGTAAAATACATAGGCTTAAGAAACAATTACACAAAAGTATATATATAAAACTTTAAATAAACTAATTTATAAATTATACAACTTAAAAGAATTACTTTTTGATATAATACGACTTTAGTAACATAATAATCTAAAACAATTATAAAATACTATTTTATATCAAAATTTGTTTATAATCCAAACTCTAGTATTAAAATAAAATAATAATCTAAAACAATTATAAAATACTATTTTATATCAAAATTTGTTTATAATCCAAAATCTAGTATTAAAATAAAACACTATTCCCTTGGATGTATTAGGTGGTATATAATTTATCTTATTCATCTGCTATTTACAATAACAAATTATACCCATTTAAAACATGTATTATTTCACTAGACAAGATATATACAAGTCACACATTTAGTATTAAGATAAACAAAAAACACTATTCCCTTGGATGTATTAGGTGGTATATATAATTTAGCATATTCATCTGTTAAGCCTTCCGATTTTTTCCCTAAAGCAATAAGCAAAGACAAAAACACTTCAGAACGCAGGCAGAATAACAAAATAAAGTTGAACTTCGATGTAATATAAAAACAATTCACGTGGGATGTCATTTAAATTCAATGTATTTTATATATGCATGGTGTTTCTACACTCCAACTAACACTACTCTTTTCATATATTTTAACCGACTCCTTTTGGGTTTAGTTGAGATTCTCTCAGTAAATCAATTCACGTGGGATGTCATTTAAATTCAATGTATTTTATATATGCATGGTGTTTCTACACTCCAACTAACACTACTCTTTTCATATATTTTAACCGACTCCTTTTGGGTTTAGTTGAGATTCTCTCAGTAAATCCTTTAGGGTTTAGTAGTTTCGATGAGTATATACGGAAATATACATATACTATAAAAATGCTAATTCCCTAAAGAAAGTACACAGTAGTCGAGGCTGGATCTTATCATGGGATCCAAACATTGGATTCACTGCACACAAACGGCGACTTAGATCCTGAAAGGCCAAATTACACAATAGTCTTCTTCTTTTTTCTTCATCTTAGTTTAATAATTTATTTAAGTTTCTTCTTAGTTTAAAAACTAATTTATATTTTACTCTTAAAATTTTCAAAGTTAAGATTTTAGTGTTCCAGTTTCTGTTATCTACAGCCAAATGAAGAAAAAAATGAATCTTTGAAAAAGTTTGTAAAATATAATTACCAGAAGAGATTTGGTAAGGTTTAAAAATACTGTCGTTGCAACTTGTAAAGACTCTACAACACTTGTCAATCAAACCAAATATCTCCCATATCATTTTGGTTTAGTGTGAACAATATTCCATTATTTATAGTAAATCTAATTTTTAGTATGTCAAAATGCTGAAACTAACCGGAAATTGGCATAATGGTTAAATCTCTTCCATTACCTAACATGAATTATCACATGTCCGAATAAATACCATATTTTGGAGAAAAAAAATGATAAACTTAAAAATTCAATTGTCATAATTCAAAACAAAAATAATTGTAGTTTGTAAATCCGTTTTCGATCAATAAATGAAAAACAGATAAACTCATGCTTTCTAAGCGCATGTCAAAATCTAGTAATAGTTAAATCTCTTCCATTATCTAACATGAATTTTAAGATCACATGTTCAAGTTCCATTGGGAGATGTATGTTCTTCGTGTAAAAGAGTTAATTATGGTCGGAATCTTACCATAAAACAGAACCTCTTAGTTATTTTGAAAAAAATGCTGAAACTGGAAAGTAATAAAAAAATATAGATACAAAAATCATGTGTCTCTAAAAAAAATATAAAATCAAATGTTACAACAAATTGAAGTTCTTTTTAAGGCAAAAACATATAAAAGAAAAAATGTGGTGGATATAATCTAAGTGTGAGTGTGGCACAACAATACAATCCTTTCTCACCGCTTTCACCTGCACACAGAATCAGACACAATACTGTTTTGTTAACCAAAGCAGTAACTGAAACACAAAATCTCCTTGTCCTATTCTGATATATGAAGAAATGGTAAGCAGATGAATAGATAATCTCTTAGCATTATGCTTTTGAACAGCTCCAATTGCAGTTTCATCTATAGCCAATTCAGGAAACCAAAAATGAGAAGAACAAGCCTGAGAAAGTAAGTATTGGATGCTAAGTGTGTCTGGAACTGGATATATAATCAGTGAACATGATCATAAATTCTAAGGCTCTGTCTCATTTTTGCTACATGGTGAAAACTGACTCAAAGCTAAATAACTATTGATATGTTCAATGCATATAGTCTGTGGGATTGGGTGTAGCAATATCTCTGCGTTTGTTAACTATCACCAAAAGACACTGACTGGCCTAACACGGCTTTGATGCGAATCTACAAGCAAAAAAAGATCGAAGTATAGCTTGAGTATAGGAAACAAGGTATTAAAAAATTGAAACTGCTATAAAGTTTACTTCTTTGTTATGACCTTAACATCAAGGCAGGGATCGTTGACCATGCTTTTTAACTGAAGAATGATAACAGCACTCCGCAGTTTCACATGCCGATCAAGTGCACCAGGACTTGAAGGAATAATGAGGTTTATGATAGTCCAGACTGTTGCTAACCGTAACTGGCTCTCGTAGCTCTGCAAAAGACTTAACCATGAAAATGTCTGATTCAGCTTCCCCTTGAGGAAACGGGTGCAACATAATAGATTCTTTATGTAACTTGGTGCCACTCACCATATTTGTGAGCACATACATTCTCTCTATTGCCATTAGGTAAGAAACCCGTGCGATATCGCACGGGAATTTATTTTGTAAAAAAATACTATGTCAAATTTTATATAAATGGAAAGATACTTACTCATATATTTTGATAACATTTTTTAAAAAATGACATTGTAAAATGAAAAATTACAACCTTTGACATTTATTTGGAGAAAATATACACTTTTAGACATTTAAACAATTTATTTTTAACAAAAGAAACTTCTGAAATGGAAAGACATATCCATATACATTTTAACAACTTCTTTTAGATAAACACAATTCTTAAAATGAAAAGAATATTGTTAAGATGAATAGATATATACTTATATATTTTGAGAACATTTTTTAAAATAATGTCATCGGAAATATATTATTCAATCTACTTATTATAAAGGTTTGGTATAATCCTTCTAAAAAATTTGGAGATAATATTTAATTTTTCATGTTTTACATCTACATAGATGGTAGCCGGATTTTTTTGTCCAAAAAGATGGTATCTGAATTTTTACATAACTGCTGCTCACCCCACAAACCTGCTGTTCACCCAACAAACCTGCTGTTCTTTCTTCTTTTTTTTTTTAAAGACGTGGCTTTTTTTTTTTTGCAATTCCTGTAAATTGTATATTGATTTCAAGTTTACAAAAAACAGATGACTTATCTTAGAACGCGATCAATAATTAAAAAGCAACCACATATATATAAAACATATTTCTATCTATCTCCCTGATCATATCTGTTTTTTTCAGTAACAATATTACCTAAATAGGATTTGATGGCAGAGGAAGCAATGTAACAAGTGACCATTTAATGGCAGATAGAATTTCTGGGATTGTGCACAAACACACATGCCCTGTAATTTGATACAAGTGCCCATTGTATGAACTCACAACCGCTGCAAGGGATGGCATTACAGGATCGCCAGGGGAACCATGAGATACATCCTTCCCCACAATAATAGTAAACTTGGGTTACTAAAGGTGATGTTGGTTAGTGTCCATAGTTAACATGGAACTCAGTCCACCAACTTTGGCATTTATACGTGTACAATCTATACAACATCTAAACACATAAAATCTCTTTGTTTGGAAAATTTTGTAAAATCAGAAAATTTTAGTTGAAAAGCTCCTTCTAATCATTGGTGTTTCTCCACTATGGACGCCAAATCAGTTTGAAAGGTACCTTCTGCTACTATGATAGGAAAAGACTTGTATTGAACTGTGGTTTCTATCGTTATTCTGAATGGGAAGAATAGAAAACTTAACAGGGACAGTAAATTGAGTAATTGCAGATAAATACATCTGAAAACGCAACAGGGGACAGTAAACTCAAACATAAAACGAAAATTGTAAAGGAAGAGATACAACTTTTAATCAAAAGACATTTTAATGAACAAACACAACCTTTGACAAAAATACAATTTCTATAAAAACACACAACCTTTGAAATTAATTGGGATTGCTATTATTAGTAGATTTGAGATTGTGGAGCTTTTCTCAATTGTCTTCCAACAGTATCTAAGATAAGTCCATCTTCTTCAAACACAAACTCAATGGAGTTGATGCATCCATCAACAAGATTACGAAGAAGGGCCAAAGCTTGCTCTTGCACCAGAGACTCAGGATCTGAGTTGCAATGAGTTTTGTTTTGTTGTTATTTGAGAGCATAAGAATGAACCATATGGTTTTGGTTTAGAGGAATGATTTACTACTGATGAGGCAAGCACTTCTTCCTTGAGGTCGCCATTGAGAAAGGCTGACTGCACATCCATCTGATACAATCGCCACTTCATCTGAGCCGCATAGGCAAGTATGGCTCGTATTGTATCATGTCTTGAGACAAGGGCAAATGTCTCAAGGTAGTCAACACCATATTCTTGAGAGAACCCTCTTGCAACTAGTTGCGCCTTGTGCTTGATGTGATTGTCGTTTGCATCGGTTTTGATCTTGTAGATCCACTTCACACTTATCACATTCTTCTTCTTTGACTTGTCCACTAGTTCCCACGTCTTGTTCTTCTCAATCATGGCTATTTCCTCATTCATCGCTTCTCTCCATTCCTTGGTACCACACGCTTCATCATAAGTGTATGGTTCTTCATGTGCATGAAGACAAGCTTCTACCGCTTGAGCTGCTTCATCAAGCTCTACTCTCAGTGCCCTTTCCATGATATCAACTATGGACTTGAACTTCCTTGGTGCCTCAGAAGCTTCTTCATCTCCACTACTAGTACCATGATCATTATTTTGAATGAAAACATGACTGAGAATACCTTCGGATTGTTCCTCAAGGCTGGATGTACCTTCGGTTTGTTCCTCAGGTAAGTGAGAGTCTTCCATAGACAACTCCAATGTCTTCCTCACTTCTTCTTGCCTTTTCCAATCCCACTTCTTGATTTCTTCAAACTTGACATCTCTTGATACTTCAATCTTCTTATTCTCCAAGATGAGAACTCTATAGCCTTTGGATTGGTTGCTATATCTAACAAAGACTCCACACTTTGCCTTGACGTCTAGCTTCCTCCTTTTTTGATCCGGGACATATATGTAGTATATGCTACCAAACATTCTCATGTGTGACACATCTGGCTTGTGTCCACACCATTTCTCTATAGGAGTGAAATCTTCTTCTATTGCCTTTGATGACAGATATTTTTGAAGATATGAAGCAGTGTATACTGCTTCTGCCCATAACTTGAGCGGTAAGTCTTGCTCTGCCATCATTTATCTAGCCATCTCCACCAAGGTCCTATTCATGCACTCCGCTGCACCATTTTGTTGTGGTGAATAAGGCAAGGTGACTTGCTTATTGATTCCTTCTTCTTCACAGAACCGGTTGAATTCTTGTGAAATGAACTCACCACCTCCATCTGATCTCAGCGTCTTGATGGTACAAACCGATTACTTCTCCACCATTGCTTTGAACTTCTTGAACAGTGAGAATGTCTCTGACTTTTGCTTCATGAAGTGTACCCAATACATGTGAGTATGATCATCCAAGAATAGCAAAAAGTATCCGTATGTACAAACTGGTGCTACATCGGCCTACATACATCTGTATGTACAATCTCAATCTTTTCTTTTGTCTTAGTTTGAGATTCTTTTGGAAAGCTTTTATGTGATTGCTTTCCAAGTCTACATGCCTCACACGCTTCCTTCTTGACTTTAAACTTTGGTAATCCCTTTACCAAGTCTTTGTCTTGCATTTGTTGCAACCTTTTGTCGTCTACATGACCAAGTCTCTTGTGCCATGTCTCCATCTTTCCTTTCTCACTAGCGCTCATGGCTTCTTCTTCCTGAGCCGAACACATCATAATTCGATAGCTTTTGTGAATTATAGGGATATCCATTATCCTCCTTCCTTTTGCATCCTCTATGATGCATCTTTTTTCTTGGAATCTCAACCGGTATCCGCTTGAAACAATTTGTGGAACACTCAACAAATTCGTTTCCAAACCCGGAACCAAGAACACATTTTTGATGGTCCTCTTGCCACCTTTAATCATGACGGTAATATCTCCTTTACCTGCTGTCATGAATGTGCTTCAATTTCCAATCTTTATTGGAACCTTGATACTCCTATCAAGCCGTGAGAAGTAATTCTCCTCCTTTGTCATATGATTAGTTGATCAACTGTCTACTAACCAGACATCTTCCATCACTGTTGTTGCTGCTTCGCTCGCACTGAACAACATGTGATCTTCATTCAAGTCTTCTTCGAGACTTAGATGTGCCTTCTCTTTCTTCTTTGAGTAGCACTGATTTGCAAAGTGGCCTAACTGTTGGGGTCAAAATCGGTCACGACGGAATCAATGTCTGAAAGTCCGTAAAAATCAGCATAATCGTTTTTACGAAAAGTAATCTTCGTAAAGATATCTTTACGAACAGCCTTGCAGTAAAATATCGTCCAAATCTCAATCGAACCACTAAATACCGATTGTCCGAAGGCAACGGGCATGTATCCAAATCGGCCGCGGACAAGCTCGAGTATGGAAATCAGACCGCGGACAAGCCAAGCTCGATCGATACGCGGCAACCAAGCATGCACACAGCTCGTTCGCTACGTAGCGACCGAGCTCGAGCCAAGCTCGGTCGCTACGTAGCGACCGAGCATCCGTCTCGCTCGGTCGCTACGTAGCGACCGAGACCGAGCCAAGCTCGGTCGCTACGTAGCGACCGAGCGATCGTCCCGCTCGGTCGCTACGTAGCGACCGAGCTCAGCCAAGCTCGGTCGCTACGTAGCGACCGAGCGATCGTCCCGCTCGGTCGCTACGTAGCGACCGAGCTCGAGCCAAAGCTCGGTCGCTACGTAGCGACCGAGCGATCGTCCCGCTCGGTCGCTACATAGCGACCGAGCTCGAGCCAAAGCTCGGTCGCTACGTAGCGACCGAGCGATCGTCCCGCTCGGTCGCTACGTAGCGACCGAGCTCGAGCCAAAGCTCGGTCGCTACGTAGCGACCGAGCGATCGTCCCGCTCGGTCGCTACGTAGCGACCGAGCTCGAGCCAAAGCTCGGTCGCTACGTAGCGACCGAGCGATCGTCCCGCTTGGTCGCTACGTAGCGACCGAGCTCAGCCAAGCTCGGTCGCTACGTAACGACCGAGCGCTCGTCCCGCTCGGTCGCTACGAAGCGACCGGGCTCGAGCCAAAGTTCGGTCGCTGTGTAGCGATTGAACCTTTCCGAACGTCAATACGACACCAGTTCTTGCATTCTCGTCAAAACCTTCGAATGCTATCTCCCGAAGACCGTAGCAAGCTCAGTCCATGTTTCCCGCCATTCTAATTCATCGATCAAACTTCGCGGATTAGAAACCGCGGAAAACTCGTAGTAAACGTGTCGAGTCGGAAGACGGCCCAAAGGGACCTAAAACACGACTCGAGGCCCATCCTACGATTTTCCTAATCAAAAGCCCGTAAACCACAGCCTGGTTTACGCTTGGTCCACAAGGAAGGATAAATGTCAAGTTTCCGCGGATAAATACGGAAGTTTTGAAGATAATTGTGAAGATCGGGAAAAATGGAATATCTCCATTTTTATGCTATGACGGCTTAAGGGCAGAAGAGTAAGAGCGTAAACCGACCTTGGAGCTAGTATATAAGGAGTCCTAGGCGAGGAGCAAGAGGGAGAACTTTTTAGATTCGGAATTCTCTGCACTTAGAAACTTTAGGCTTATTCTCGACAAGTTCGGTTTCTATGACTGGCACTCAATTACTAGACGAACTCGCCCAGGCAGTTCGATCTCTTGTCCAGCTCTATCAATTGAACTACGTTCGGCTTGATCCTCGAAAGGGGTACGTAGGCAGCCTTTAACAAGGTTCAGTCCGAAATCAATCTAAGCCTTTTAGATATCTTTTTCGTCCTTTGTTATCGAGCTGCGACTCAACTAGGATTAGGGTTTTATGTTGCTAGAACTAGGTAACTCGCTGACGGCCCCTGCGGCCAAAGCCTTTGTATTCTCTTGTAATGATCGCAACGCTCTTACGCGGACTCGAAATAAGATCTACCGTTTTCTCTAAACTCGTTTGTTATCTTTTCATGATTTCCGCATACATTCGATCACTTGTCGTTGGCTCTCGCAGAGATCCGGGACCTCTGGGAAATTAGGGTTTTCCTAGTTTCCTTATTTAAACGGAAATCGACAGTGCGAATTTCGGTTCCCACAGTTTGGCGCTAGAGGGAGGGGGGGTTACGGATTACTCTTACTCATGGCCACAAAACGCTTGATCGAAACGATGTTTGGATATATGAAAGACAAACTCGCAGCACTGACTGCTCCTATGGCCAACGCTTACGCAAACGCCGTAGTTTTCAACAAAATCGAAAACTTAGTCGCGACCTTCCGCCACAGGAAGATCACTAAAACAAGCTCGCGATTCCTCCCTGTAAACAAGAAGGGAAACGATAAATCTTATCAAAATCCCGTAAACAAATCTCGATGCATAAGGGTTTTACCAAAACACGTTTTCCGAAAACATTTCGGAAGGATAAAACTTGTTCTCCCAAAAAAACCGCTGAAAAACCCCTACATTAATCGCGGAAAAAGGAAACACAACAAAACGATTACACAGCTCGGTCGCTACGTAGCGACCGAGCACACACGCTGCTCGGTCGCTACGTAGCGACCGAGCACACACGCTGCTCGGTCGCTACGTAGCGACCGAGCACTCACACGGCTCGGTCGCTACGTAGCGACCGAGCACGAACACGTTGCTCGGTCGCTACGTAGCGACCGAGCACGCACACTGCTCGGTCGCTACGTAGCGACCGAGCACGCACACTGCTCGGTCGCTACGTAGCGACCGAGCACGCACACGCTGCTCGGTCGCTACGTAGCGACCGAGCACACACACTGCTCGGTCGCTACGTAGTGACCGAGCTCAAGCCAACTCTCCACTCGCTACATAGCGACCTGTAAGGCCTCAGAAAGGTCCTCCTTTGGGTTCTCTTTTGAATCCTCGTCGAAACGCTTTTCGTTTCGTCTCAATCGGAGTTTCCGTTGAGATTTTACGACGAACACAAGTGGAATCTTCTCGGCTTGCTTCCACTCGCTACGTAGCGACCTGTCAGACTGTCAGTCGCTACGTAGCGACCTGTAAGGCCTCAGAAAGGTCCTTCTTTGGGTTCTCTTTTGAATCCTCGTCGAAACGCTTTTCGTTTCGTCTCAATCGGAGTTTCCGTTGAGATTTTACGACGAACACAAGTGGGATTCTTCTCGGCTTGCTTCCACTCGCTACGTAGCGACCTGTCAGACTGTCAGTCGCTACGTAGCGACCTGTAAGGCCTCAGAAAGGTCCTTCTTTGGGTTCTCTTTTGAATCCTCGTCGAAACGCTTTTCGTTTCGTCTCAATCGGAGTTTCCGTTGAGATTTTACGACGAAAACAAGTGGGACTCGTCTCGGCTTGCTTCCACTCGCTACGTAGCGACCTGTCAGACTGTCAGTCGCTACGTAGCGACCTGTAAGGCCTCAGAAAGGTCCTCCTTTGGGTTGTCTTTTGAATCCTCGTCGAAACGCTTTTCGTTTCGTCTCAATCGGAGTTTCCGTTGAGATTTTACGACGAAAACAAGTAGGACGCTTCTCGGCTTGCTTCCATTCGCTACTTAGCGACCTGTCAGACTGTCAGTCGCTACGTAGCGACCTGTAAGTCCTCAAAGGGTTCTTCCTTTGCGTTCTCCTTTGAATCCTCTTCGAAATGCTTTTTGTTTCGTCTCAATCGGAGTTTCCGTTGAGATTTTACGACGAAAACAAGTAGGACGCTTCTTGGCTTGCTTCCATTCGCTACGTAGCGACCTGTCAGACTGTCAGTCGCTACGTAGCGACCTGTAAGTCCTCAAAGGGTTCTTCCTTTGCGTTCTCCTTTGAATCCTCTTCAAAATGCTTTTCGTTTCGTTTCAATCGGAGTTTCCGTTGAGATTTTACGACGAAAACAAGTGGGACTCGTCTCGGCTCCCTTCCACTCGCTATAGCGACCGAGATGACATCCTCACTCGCTATAGCAACCTGTCAGGCCTCAAAGGGGTCCTCCTTTGCGTTCTCCTTTGAATTCTCATCGAAACGCTTTTGGTTTCGTCTCAATCGGAGTTTCCGTTGAGATTTTACGACAAAAACAAGTAAACCTCATCCTAAACTCCTTGGCTTGTTTCTGCTCACCCTACCTCCATCTTTGCGTTCACTTTCGAATCTCGATCGAAACGTCTCTTGTTTCGCCTCGATTGAAGTTACCATTGAGACTTTACGATATAAAAAAAAAAACCGCAAAGACCTATTTTCTCGCATGGATTCAGATTAATCGTATAAAACGGCAATGGTTAACTTAACACCTTAGCCGCCTTAACTATACGATTACGTTGGACCTTTTTACAAAAATCGACGTCTTATCTAAGGAGAAGATAACAGTCAAGTTCGGAAGATAAATGTCAAGTTTCAAAGGGTAAACACCAATATCGGAAATGGCGAACATACACGAGAATAGGAAACGGAAATGAGCACGCAAAACTGAGAAGGGACAAAACTGCATCTTCGAGAGAACTAAGGTATTTCCGACTTGAAATTTTTGAAATCAGACTTGGAATTTTCGTAGGAAATTACTTTGAGGCTGCCATAGAACTTTAGGGAACGTAAAACCTAGGCGGATAGTCTAGCGAACTAAGTTTCAAGCGATTTTTCCTGTCTCGATATATTGTCCTATAATTGTTCATCCAAATCTTGCAAACCGATCTAAACTCTCCGAAAGTCGAGAAACGATCGCCACGCATATCAAGCTCGCTTCCTAAAGAGAGAAAAAGTTAGAGACATGAACGTCGTCTTAAAACCGATTCGTTTCTGGCAATTTTCTCGGAACCGACATATCCCAAGTCGTCAACGTGAAAACAACCAAATCACAGTCCAAGCGTCGTCTATAAATCGTCCCGAATTATCGATCATTCCAAACATCAGGAGAGGAAACGTACACAACCCTTCAAAGTATCGGTTCAACCGTTTTTCTTTCGTAAAAAAAAAAAAAGGGGGAGTAGGTACGTATACTATACTCGTATACTCCCAAACTTCAAAAAACTTCTGCAAATCGTCAAGAATAGGCAAACGACAATCTTAATATTCGTCTAAACGCTAGCAACATATCCAGACGATCATGAACATAATCTCAAAAACTATACATCATTTCTTGTCGCAATCATGCGTACAGAAAACTTGTACCAATATCAAACTGAAACTCGACGATTAGCCAAAGTATTGAAGCCTTTTCCGGCTTCAGAAAGCCAGTTTCGTTTTAAACTTAGCGGCGAGAAATCTTCAATCACCAAAGCATTTCTTTCAGTTTCCGTTGTACCAAGTAAGTCACGGAAAAGTATCGAAAACATTTGCGACGAAGAAAACTCGAGAATATATGTAGCATCGTGCACATTAAAAGGAGCACTTTCCTCCCGATGGTTAGCTAGATCCACTTCTGGTTGACCAATTCGTTCAAGAAACAAATGTGTCATGAGAATCCTCTCGAAAAACCTATGAAAAACGTTCCGCGACTAGATCGTATTGAAATAAACTTCGGTAATACTCCATGGGTAACGCCAAGCAACTTTCACCTAAGATCAAAATCACAGCGGGAACGTTTCTCGTAGAACCCGCAGAAACAATGCTACTTTGACATATGTATACATATCACTGATTTACGACCTTCGTAAAATCGGTTATATGATATGATAAATTATCGTATAGCCCACAATCGGAAATCATATGATAAATTCTTCATAACGAAACTAAGTCCTAACAACCAAACGGTTAACGGAAAATCTAAACTTTTCGAAAATTGACCAAGTTCAATACGCTCCACAATTCACTTTAAGCCCGCAACGTTTTAACCACAATACGCGGCATGTAAGGAAAAATTCGTAACAAAGCTTCTAGAGCTATACGAAACATCCTAAAAAATGCACGAAATACATCTCGGAAGGCCAACTCTTCACAAAGCACCATGAAGGAAAACACTTGTTCCCATGGACAAATTTACACGACACCTCAGTCATAATTCCTCGATCGCAAACAAAACTATTAGCATCCGAGCAGGAACAACAATTTTTGGCTGCGAACATTCTTAGTCAAACCAGAATGTTTCTCAAACACAGGGCTAATACTAAACCCTCGCAACATCGCGAAATATCTTCAAAGCCCGCGAACATTTCAAGCACGAAACGTGGCATACGAAAGAATAACAAATCTTCAGCATCGCGAGACGTCGCGGACGCCTGAAGATTAGTTCTTCGACGAAATTTCCTTCCTCGATAAAAACACCTTCATGGAAGACCAGACAGTCATACGCACTAACATCTTCTCAAAACATATTCTTCGCGAAGACTCAAAATAGTAATTTTTACCATTAAGTTTGTTGCTGATCACAACAAACTCTTAACGTCCTAAACAGACTTAGCCATCTCGTAGAAGATGACTCTCTTACATCCGACACAAGGATAATAGCGCTATAAAAGAAATCCGAAATTTTGGTCCAGCACTTCCGGTCTCCGGAGAGATGCTCGATTCCAACCATACAAGTCGTATAAGCCGAGAACCTATCGCGGACTTTAAATCGGTATGGAATCAGGATGAAACTGAAACGGGATACGTAAGTCGAATTAGTCATCGCACCCTCTAAAACCAGGAGTAAACCTAGGTCTTGCCCTAAACCCAGCGCACTGGTCTCTAACATCTCTAGGCATAGTATCAAACACCCTGATACGAGATCCCAAAATTTGTCTCTTTGCCAATATTCGAACGTCTTCAGAAAATCCCGCAAGTTTACACACTGCGGAAAACTCTCGAAACAGATTATGGATATGGCAATTCACACAGAGTTAGATTACGAGACGACAACTCGTAGTCTTCCCTCTACACCCATACAAAATGCCATCGGCAGCAACACGCCTTATAACCGCTACATAAAAACTAGACCATAAAGGTCCTACTGGAAAACTAGTCATAAGAACCTTAACTCCAAGATGAACTACGAAAGGCTTGATCCCTTCAACAAGGGTACGTAGGCAGCCGTCATAAGGCGCAGCCCCAATCTTATCGCGTTTTCTACTTTTAGGAGAGCGAGAAGATCACTTACCACAGACCTTTTCAACCATTAATTCCGCCTAACTCACCTAACTTGCCTAACTTGCCAAGCCACTCGCTAGAACCTCACGCTAGAAGCTCATGATTCTAACGAGCTGGGGGGCTAACTGTTGGGGTCAAAATCGGTCACGACGGAATCAATGTCTGAAAGTCCGTAAAAATCAGCATAACCGTTTTTACGAAAAGTAATCTTCGTAAAGATATCTTTACGAACAGCCTTGCAGTAAAATATCGTCCAAATCTCAATCGAACCACTAAATACCGATTGTCCGAAGGCAACGGACATGTATCCAAATCGGCCGCGGACAAGCTCGAGTATGGAAATCAGACCGCGGACAAGCCAAGCTCGATCGATACGCGGCAACCAAGCATGCACACAGCTCGGTCGCTACGTAGCGACCGAGCTCGAGCCAAGCTCGGTCGCTACGTAGCGACCGAGCATCCGTCTCGCTCGGTCGCTACGTAGCGACCGAGCCCGAGCCAAGCTCGGTCGCTACGTAGCGACCGAGCGATCGTCCCGCTCGGTCGCTACGTAGCGACCGAGCTCAGCCAAGCTCGGTCGCTACGTAGCGACCGAGCGATCGTCCCGCTCGGTCGCTACGTAGCGACCGAGCTCGAGCCAAAGCTCGGTCGCTACGTAGCGACCGAGCGATCGTCCCGCTCGGTCGCTACGTAGCGACCGAGCTCGAGCCAAAGCTCGGTCGCTACGTAGCGACCGAGCGATCGTCCCGCTCGGTCGCTACGTAGCGACCGAGCTCGAGCCAAAGCTCGGTCGCTACGTAGCGACCGAGCGATCGTCCCGCTCGGTCGCTACGTAGCGACCGAGCTCGAGCCAAAGCTCGGTCGCTACGTAGCGACCGAGCGATCGTCCCGCTCGGTCGCTACGTAGCGACCGAGCTCGAGCCAAAGCTCGGTCGCTACGTAGCGACCGAGCGATCGTCCCGCTCGGTCGCTACGTAGCGACCGAGCTCGAGCCAAAGCTCGGTCGCTACGTAGCGACCGAGCGATCGTCCCGCTCGGTCGCTACGTAGCGACCGAGCTCAGCCAAGCTCGGTCGCTACGTAGCGACCGAGCGCTCGTCCCGCTCGGTCGCTACGAAGCGACCGGGCTCGAGCCAAAGTTCGGTCGCTGTGTAGCGATTGAACCTTTCCGAACGTCAATACGACACCAGTTCTTGCATTCTCGTCAAAACCTTCGAATGCTATCTCCCGAAGACCGTAGCAAGCTCAGTCCATGTTTCCCGCCATTCTAATTCATCGATCAAACTTCGCGGATTAGAAACCGCGGAAAACTCGTAGTAAACGTGTCGAGTCGGAAGACGGCCCAAAGGGACCTAAAACACGACTCGAGGCCCATCCTACGATTTTCCTAATCAAAAGCCCGTAAACCACAGCCTGGTTTACGCTTGGTCCACAAGGAAGGATAAATGTCAAGTTTCCGCGGATAAATACGGAAGTTTTGAAGATAATTGTGAAGATCGGGAAAAATGGAATATCTCCATTTTTATGCTATGACGGCTTAAGGGCAGAAGAGTAAAAGCGTAAACCGACCTTGGAGCTAGTATATAAGGAGTCCTAGGCGAGGAGCAAGAGGGAGAACTTTTTAGATTCGGAATTCTCTGCACTTAGAAACTTTAGGCTTATTCTCGACAAGTTCGGTTTCTATGACTGGCACTCAATTACTAGACGAACTCGCCCAGGCAGTTCGATCTCTTGTCCAGCTCTATCAATTGAACTACGTTCGGCTTGATCCTCGAAAGGGGTACGTAGGCAGCCTTTAACAAGGTTCAGTCCGAAATCAATCTAAGCCTTTTAGATATCTTTTTCGTCCTTTGTTATCGAGCTGCGACTCAACTAGGATTAGGGTTTTATGTTGCTAGAACTAGGTAACTCGCTGACGGCCCCTGCGGCCAAAGCCTTTGTATTCTCTTGTAATGATCGCAACGCTCTTACGCGGACTCGAAATAAGATCTACCGTTTTCTCTAAACTCGTTTGTTATCTTTTCATGATTTCCGCATACATTCGATCACTTGTCGTTGGCTCTCGCAGAGATCCGGGACCTCTGGGAAATTAGGGTTTTCCTAGTTTCCTTATTTAAACGGAAATCGACAGTGCGAATTTCGGTTCCCACACTAACTTGCCATAATTGTAACACTCCTTGTTACTTATGTGATCCTCGATCATCCTTTTTCTGTTTCTTCAGACACTCGGTTTCAGTATGGTTGTTCTTCTTGCAGTAACCACACCACTTTTTGCCTCCTTGGTGCTTTGAGTTGTCTTGTGTGACACCATAATTTTTGTGTCTAACACGAGAATCGAATGCTCCTTCACTGGTACTTTTTTCTCTTGCAGCCAGCCTTGCTTCATGAGCCTTCAAAATCCCGATCAACTCTGCCATCTTTGTTGAAGTCAAATCGCTTTTTGCTCCAACACACTGACTATGCTATCGAACTTGGCTGGGAGAGAGATGAGTATTCTCTGTATGAGTTGAACATATGTCTTTTATTCACCATGATAAGTTAATTGATTTGCCAATTCAACTATCTTATCCGTGAAGACCTTAATGTCTTCATTCTCATACATCTTCAGATTCTCGTACTCCCTTCGCAACGTTTGAAATTTAATCAAACGAACTTGAGGAGAGCCTTCATACTCTTCCTTCAATGCATCCCACGCCTCTTTGGATGTTGATGTTGCTGCAATCCGTGAAAATATATGATCCGATACGGCAGTTTGCAAAATTTGCAAAGCCAATGTATCGTTCATCATCGCTTCTTCTCTAAGCGATCTTGCTCTTGCTGTTTCAGGGGTCTAATCCACTTCTGCTGGTGGGGCAGCTACGCCTTCTTAAACCACAGACCATAACTTTCTGGTCTTGAAAATGGTTGTCATTTTGATGCTCCAGAAGTCGTACTTCTCTCCATCAAATATGGGGATTACTTGATTCTTCATCGTTTTGTGTGCTTCCGAAATCGTATGACAAAATCCTCTAGCCTCCTTTTCTCTACGCCAAGTGTTTCTCTTACTAGTGTTTTGTTCTTCGTCCTCTCAATTTTAAAACTCTGATACCATGTTAATCTTTTACCAATCGCTTGTGTTACACAACGAGCACAGTGTGTTACACTCGAGTTCGAGAGAAAGAATAAGATAGACGTTTCATGCTTATAAGCTTTTCTGAAAATACTTTTGTATTATTGAGATTCTGTGATGTTGTTTACAACAAATGATTGATATATATATAGAGATCGAATCATTACAAGTATAAGACACACAACTTTTTATACTAAAGGACACAACATGAAGAGTTACAACTCTTTGTGTAATAACATAAATAACTAACTTATGTAAATGTATTAAGGAGAGATTAGATTATAGTTTAACACTTACATCAGCGTTTTTGTGTCTTAGCGCATCAAATAGAAGGTCTAATACCTAAAGAAAGACGAAATAGATTAAGTAACAGTATAAACAAGTACTAAACTACTCAAAGATGGGAGAAAAACCTGTAATGACAGGAAGGTACACCTGCAATCCTCAAGTTTAGAACTCAGTTCAGCTAAAGACTGAAACAAGCCCTGAAGACGTTTAGGGTGAAGCTCACTTTCTGTCTTCAGGATGTCAACAATAGTCTTGACTGCATTAGCTTCGTAAGCTAGTTGATGTAGATCCTCTTTTTGGCACGGAGAGAAGACAAACACATTGAACATGATCGTTAAGAAGCTCAAGCAGAATAGTTATCAAACTTGATTTGGTTCCCATGTTTAAGAAACAAGACGGACAAGTGTTGTATATATCAACCAAGCAGAGACAAGAGAGCAGCCTGGTCCTTGTATACCTATCCTTTGTTAGCTCAGTTACAAAACTCAGATATCTCCCACCCTCAAGGCCAACAAAGCAAGAAACAACTTCATGATTACTCTTCAAAACCATGGCTAAAGACTCAAGACAAGCTTCTCTTTGGCTTAGAGAACCATCGAGAAGGACAACAAGCTTCTCCAAGACACCAGCGTCGCGGAGTACCTGTTTCTCTGCAGTTGTGCCACAAGCGTGAGCTATAATGCTCGCACCGAGGCCACTAACTATCGTTCTCTCTGTTCACCAAGGAGAAGAGAAACTTCCATGTTTTTCTCTTGGAGGAAGTCATACTTTGGAGCTAATTTAGATTGATATATCATTCTCAGCGAACGGGCTCCCGCATCAGCTACTTAATGAACATGTTAAAGAAAATCAACATACCTACTTAAATGGCCAATGCTTTATCATAGAGAAATGTTCAAGAAATCGATAGGCCGTTTCTTTTAGACCTATTTGGCACAGGCGCAGCCTAAACTGATTTTTAGAACATTGTCACATGGTATATAATCTAAAGATCGTTCAAGCTTTCTTCTCTAGACCCAACAGAACTTTCTAATAGAAAGTCAATAAAGCTAGTATTTGTATAGGAAGGCGCCTAGACTGATTTTTTGAATGCTTAGACTATAGCATAGGCAGACGTAGTCACCTCCTTTACTGTCAATGTTTCCTTTCTATTTCCATACCTTAGAGTATGAACAAGAGAATCATACTGTATACTATGGAGGAAGATTCATAAGTATCTGAATAGCTTGATCCTCATCAGCAACATAAATGTTCAAGCTTGCAAGATCATGAACAAGCTTTAGGAACATGTCTAGATTTTCTTCAATACTTTTACTCTCCACCATTTTCTAGTTTGCAAAGCTTTGCTTCAAATAGATCCAGTTAGGGAGAGTCTTAGTTTGATAGTCTCCCTCTAGAGCTTTCCAAACTCCCAAAACTGTTGTTTCTTTCATAACTTTTCGCAGAACCATATTGGTTAAGCTTGAACAGATCAAGTTCCTCGCTCGAGTATCCTTCTCCTTGGCGAGAGGATCTTTCTTAGCCACTTCTTCAGTCTTAGAGCTTGAGCCTTCTTCAACCTTAGTATCCTTGACAACCTTTTCGTTTATAACGTTACCAAGACCTTGTAGTTCAAGCTGCATCAGCATCTTAAACTTCCACATCCCGAAATCACCAGATCCATCGAATTCTCTATCTCTAATCTCGTATGAACTGATTCCATCGAGATCTGTCAACAATCACAGAACCAGACACACAAAAAGCAACTAGAACACAACATATTAGATCCAGAATCTCAGAGCCGAGAACCTGGCTCTTATACCAAATGTTAAGAACCGAGATTCAATTCCGATCAATCTTAAACACTCTAGTTCAATTGATTACGTGCTTGATATGAATTGGTTTGTGATCAATCTAAAGCAATAACGAAACACACACAAATTTTTTACCTAGACTTCATTTCCTACTGTCTGGGGAGAGATCGAAACTCTCAAGCTTTTTCACTATTGATTAGTATGATACAATAAGGAAGATGATACCGAGATTGATATTGTTTGCTTTTTGCAGCTATTACAAGTTTCTATACAAAACGTACACTGGAGAAGACTATCACAGCGACTACGATGAGGATGACTCTCTGTCCTCCTCTGAGCCTTCCGACACCAAAGACTAGTAGCCTGAAATGGAGAAAGAGCTTGGATCTCAGAGCTATGAACACTTCAGGATTTCTCTATCTTGATCACGATCTTTCTCACCCAGCTGTTATCGTCTCTCACAATATCTCGCTTTTTTCGGATAATTCTCAAATGCTCTATATCGCTTTCTTTTATATGAGAAAGACGACGTTTGTTACTCTCGGATCCCACACGTAACAAACTTTATCCATCTCAGCACGAGCTCGTAAATGAGTGGGCTCTGGCCAGGCCGACTCATTCTTATCGCCTTTCTGTTTCAAATGATAGGCCCAGTATAAGGCCCAAGACCAAAAGAACACAGTATCCCCAGCTTGACTTCGGAGTCAGAGGAAGCTAGACGAAAGAACACGTCAGTTTGACGATTATAGACGAAGGAGGTGGTGATGGTAGGCATGGCGGAGATTTAGCGCCTCCGTGAATTAAGCAATCTCTCTCTCTCTCTCTCCCCGTTAGATTGGAAAGAATGGCAGAGGAGTTCCATAAAGGTTCCACCTTTTTGTTATTTGAGTTCTTTTTTTAAACTAGAAATTTCAGAATAGCTATCAGCCAATCATGTTAAAGAATAGAGTTTCTAAACATAGGTTCCTCCTATATTTTGTTTCTTTCATTATCGAGGATGAACTTTGGATCTAACTGGTGACCATTATAGGAATATTAGGAATGAGTAGGGAAAAAATGCAGAGGAATAAAATTAGATAAAAGAAAAAGAAATTATTCCTTAAACAAATTTGTTCTATATTCCTTTAAAATAAAAAGAATGCAAATGAAAAATTATTCCTTATAAATGGTAAAAAAAAAAAAAAAAGAATAGCAAAGAATGCATTATTCCTTTTCATTTCTTAGTCATCAGTTACACCTTTTTTTTAAATGATTAATTAGCGATAAATTCTCTACCATTTTTGTTTTTGATGCAATTATTTTTTTTGATCTGATTTTTCAAAGACCAATTAATTAGGTTGAGCTGATGTTGGTCTAGATACATGATTTGAAACCAACCATATTTTCTTTATATTTCATCAAATTTAAAATTTAGCCTAAAATTTGTAAAGAAACTAAAACATAAATAAAACGGGAACATATTATTATACAAACTTTTTCTAATTTTTAAGGTAAACATAACATTATGTATTCAATTTAATATTTGTAACTATTTTAAATAATTTAATTTTAATAAAATTTAAATAGTTTGGATAATTTAGAAGAATTACTAGATTTTAAATAAAATAATTTAAAAACTATTTACAATTATGGAATTTTATATTTTAACTAACGGTTTCAGCAGAACAACACAAAATTACTAAAATCTACCAAAAATCACAATTTAAAATACTCTAGTAACAACATTTCTAAAAAAATATTAAAATCACAAGTTTAACAACACTATCTTTAAGAAATTCATGTCTGAATAACAAAAAAAAATTCATCAATCTAAATCTCAAATTTAGTACACCACATCCATTAACATTTTCAAGAATATTACTAACTCACGTATAATTATTTGCATCACCAAATTCATATTCTTTGTTTTTTATTAAACTACAAGCTCATTAGAAAAGGTTTAAAGAACAATTAAAACATGCCCTCCCCTTTTATTCTCCTTCTTTACCTCCTGAGAAAAGACCATGGTCCTGTGGCTGTCCCAATCCTGTTACAGTTCCAATCACATTCTGTTAGAAAAAAGTTTTAACCATTCACTAGAAGATACAGAGAGATTCATAGATTTTTTACCGCCAAAATCCAACGGCTGCTCTAAGACTCATGTAAATGGTGAGACCAAACCAAAGTCCAATAAATCCATGAGTCGACGAGAGTAGGACCAAACACAAAATGCTAACTATAGCCACCATAACTAATGATGCTGCGGCATAACCGAAATCAGATGCTCCAAAGTTAACTCCATCGAATACAAACGCTAAGGCGTTGATTGGTTGTGTCCCTGCCACAAACTTTAGGAACCAAGAACGTATTTTAGCCACAATATCAAGAACATAATCTTGGTTTAAGGTGAAGTTAAAAGTAATCACCGGAAGTCCTATGCTAATGAGGTGCAAGACTTTATCATCTTTCGTGAATAGTCTTGCTCCAAAATGCAATCCTGCTCCAAGTATAATGGCGAGTAGAAACCCAAGAACCAGTCCCAACTGTCACAAGATTCAGTCCTTTAGTTTTTGGTTTACTTTTGTATGCTTAGGTCCTGAGAATGTACCTGCAGTACACGGGAGGCGGTAGCTGCAGCTCTTTTGTAGTCCTTTTTGGCAAACGCACTCGCTAGTATTGCCTTATAAAAAGACACATTTGTTAAAACATAGAACAAAAAAATATTGAATGAGGAGACAGAGAGAGATCTCAAGGGCTAAACCTGGCCAGCTACAGCAAACCCATCTGCAAGAAGTGAAGTTGCTAACCAAACCTGCAAGCAAACTTGGAAAGCTGCCATAGAAATGGATCCTTCTCGCGCAGCTAGTGATGCAGAAAGGGTTACACAGAATGTCACCGCTATTACTCTCATAAGTAAAAGAAAGCCTGAGAGAGAAAAAAAAACGCACAAAGAAAACATGTTTTTTCATCAGAGGTTTCACTATAATATCAAAGTGAGTAGTATAACACGATAGGAATCAAACAAAATGAACCTATTTTATTTTTAAAACCTGATAATTTTAGTTCAAACAAAGCTAAACATGTTTATTACATTAAAATAGGCATGCTTATTACAAAGTTCAATTATATGCAATACGATCAACAAGTATTTACAATACCATTTTTCATGAACCGAGAGAACTGAAGATGTTTGGTACTCAAGTTAAAGATATCAACTTGACCCATCAATTTCCACAAGAGTATTCCACACATAAGGTATCTGAAAATGAACATATAAACAAGCCTTACAGAAAAAAGTATATTTAAAAAGAAAAATAGCCTCAAAAATGTGAAACTAAACTCACTGGGATAGGACATGAGCAGTGGCTGCTCCTGTAACGCCTAGACGAAAAACGAATATGAAGATCGGGTCTAGTATTATATTTGTGGCATCTCCAATCACTGTGGAAGAGATTAATACAAAATAAAAGTTGATCATCATCATCAGGTTTGTTATGTGACAAGAAATTTTGATCATAATAAAGATAAGTCATGTTACCAGTTGCGTATAATGGAGTTGTTGTGTCTTTAAATCCTCGGAATACACCTTGTGTCGCAAGTGAGAGAAGAACAGCAGGTGCACCAAGCGATCTTAGAGATAAATATCTTTGAGCAGGTCCCAACATTGGAGAATCCTGTAAAAATTAAAAAACATGTTCTAAAGATTTGCAATCTCATAACATTCATATATAATTATATTAAGCCTGAACGATCGATTCTGTACGTGTTTAACTCCCATGAAACTCAAGAGAGGTCTGGCGGTGGATATAAGAAACGCAGCTTGAAGAAGGCCAAGAATGGCTCCAATGATTAAAGCAGATGAAGCTGATGGTATGTTTCTTTTCTTGACTGGGGATTTACTAACACTAAAGATACTACTGCTGATTTTAGATTCATCTGGCAAGGAACAAACTAGTGATTAGAACTTTCAAGAAATCAAATAATAAAAGGAGTGCCGATGTTGCAGAGAATATTTTTATATATACCTTTATTAATTTCAGGAATAAGTTCTTGAGTTTCCTCCTTTGTGTTGTTAATACCAGTTTCAATACATTCTTTATGATCTTGGACTGTGTTTTCCTGAGAACTATAAGCATCTTCCTCTGCTACAAAAGAAGTTGTGATGCTAACTAATGGGAAGATAGCGATTCTTGAAACTTGGTTGAACAAAGCAATTGAAACTCCAACTGCAGCAAGCTCTACAGGACCTGTATACATCACCAAAACAAGAAACCAAAGATTAAACAAAACTATCAAATGATAAAGACTTTTTTTGTGGTTGTTGTCAATACCTATTTGGCCTATGAAGGCTGTATCCACAAGAGATGCTATAGGATCAGCCGTTAAGGCAAGTGCTGCAGGTAAAGCTATTCTTGCTATCTCCAAACCGAGCTCATCAAATTTCAAAACTGATCTGATACATCAAAGAACATCCAGTTTCAAGTTTATTCTTGATCACGCAAAGAAAACAAAATTTTACAAAGTAAAAAAACTATTTATTACCTGAAATCACTTAGGAAGATGCAAAGAGGGTTTCTTGGATAATCACAAGGAGTTTCTTTGTTGAAGCCAACATCTTCAGACATCGTTAAGAGATGTTACTGAACTTTTTTTGTGTGTTCTGAGTTTCACAAGTACATAAAATGTGTGTGTGGATACAGAATCTAGCAAAAGTAAATGATTCTCGGTTAAATAGGTGACATTTCATTAGATGCCCCTCATAATAATAGAGGGAGTTCAATTTTCAAGGCTAACCACACATTGCATATACCTTTAGACTTCAAACTCCAATGTAGTATTGATTCTTGTCTTGCGTCCACAAACCTAGAGGGTTCCAAGAACAAGTCATCTTTAATCAAAGACGGACTTTTTCCACATTTTTAAATAGAGAAAATAAATGAAAGAAAATATGAACAAGAATTAAAGATGATAAAGAAGAAAAAAAAATTAATGAAGAGAAATCTGGTTACAACAAATCTTCTATCAATGAATGTTTGGTTAACGTCAATTACCAAAGAAAAAAAATCGACAAGTGACATAAAACTACCCAACAATCTTATGAAATTTCTATGATTTTTCGGATAAAAAGAAAAGTATTTGGGAAATTAACTCGATTCCAAAATGCGTAAGAATTAAACATGTGATTATGGACGAGGAAAGACAAATGTAACGTAAGAAGAGAAGAACACACCTTTTTGTCTGAACCAAGAGAGGTCAATAATGTGTCTTCACTTTTTCTATTTTTACGAAAATAATTTCCCAGCAAATTATAAACCAAGACAACCAAAAAAAAAAAAGTCACGGCAAATTAAAAACTCATTTTTTTTGTTTTGTTTATTTTCTAGGAGTCTGGAGGATGTAAACACACTGTTTTTCAAATAAATTACAGTGAAAAAGAATCAGGTGATGAAATGGTAACGATCAAGGAGTAGGAAAATTGGTTCTGAAAAATAAATGGTTGAAAGAGAGGGAGAGACTGGGAAGCCGAGGCGTCTAGATGGAAGGTGGAACGTGTTTTAAGTTTTAACTAACAGTCGAGAATAATTTTGTTTTTCTTGTAATGGGGACACATTTTGCATTTAGGAAAATATCAATTAAACGCGCGTCTCCCATCGTTCTCTTTACCCTAAAATCTCCGATTGAAAAGGGTGGAGCCACCGCGGATCTCCGGCGGCCTCGTCGGTGTTTGTAGTGGTCTCCCCCTCAACGGAATCAGCACAACGAGACGGAATATGCAAGATCTGGTGTTTCTAGAGGTGTTCTCGCTTCTCGCTGCGACTCGGGAGAATTTTTGAAGCGGAAATTCCTATGAAGCTCCACCGCTCTGGTGATTCGTCGGTGAATGGTTGGAGTCTACTGTTAGAGGACGACGGCGACCCACCGGAACCGCAAGTCAGTCATCGGGGTAGGGGCTTAATCTCCGATGGGAAGGTTTGGTTTGGCAGTGTCGGTGGATCTCACCTCTGTAGATGGCGGTTCTCTTAGGTCCTGAATCTCGCCGGCTCGTCTTCCTCCTTCCTCCGCCATGAAGAGTTGATGAACACACAATACATCGGACCTGTGAGACGGTGAAGCTGTCACGGTTAACGGCGGTTAGGGTTTTGGAGTTGGCTTCTGTATCGAGGTCGACGTTTATGGCCGCGGGACACTCCGAGGGTGGCTCTGTTGAAGGTAACGGGTACGGATCTGGCGGGCCGTTGACACCACCGCCGTGAGAAGTCACTGGAAACTGGATTATGGGGTCACGGTGTCTATCGGAGGAGGGAGTAGTCTTCCTCTGTCTTATTTCCCATAACCTAAGCTCCTCTCTGTTTTGCTTGAGCTGTGTATTAGTCGAGTCCAAATCACTTGTAACCTATGTATTGATGTTTCTCCGGTACACCGGAACTTGTAAGATTCCGATTGCCCTTCGGGGATGATTTATTAAATATATATATTAAAAAAAAAAAAAAAAAAATCAATTAAAAATCGTAAAGCTTATTATAACTTTCAAATAAAATGACTTTGATTGGTAAACTATATGTATTACGATTCTATGACCAAATGGTTTGTGATTTCTTTACATAACTTCATCATTTTATTATATTTTATTATATTTTTCTTGTTTTTACAAGTTTTTGCAGATATAGTCTTTTGTGAGAAAAATTACTAGTCTTGCATGAAAATTGAAAATTGAGTATAGTCTCGATGTTTAGGGGGGTGTTTGATCCATATTAGATTTATGTAGAATTTGTTGATTTTAACAATTGTGAGATTTATTAAATTTGGAAAGAGTTGTAGAGAATTTTGTATATTGTGAAAATTTAAGAAATAAATTGCTATAATACTTTAAGAATCTCATGGATATATGTATATTCTCAAAATTTTGCTTGATGATTTAAATAGTTAAGAATATTATTCCAATAACACTAACTTTAATAACTAATTTTAATAGATTTATGGAATCACTAAAATTCAAACGTTCTGAATAACAAAATTTTTTGTATGGAATTATAAAATCATCAAACCAATAACATTAGATTTTAGTAAAAAAAATTGAGAATTTATAAACCAATAGCACTAGATTCTAAAATTAGAAAAATTAGGAAAAAGAGACATTCTCAACTTAAATATGTCCCAATATGATTCGTAGAAGATTATTTAGATAACGGAGATTTATATTTTTTTTAATACCATTATACCTTTCAATAAACCTAATTAATATTAATATTTAGTAATTGATTTATATTTTATTAAAAAGGAAAAAAAAAGTAAAAACAGAAGGGAAAAAAAAAGAAATCCACGAAAGAGGTATGGCTCATCCCGACCTCTAATCGTTTTCTTTAGCTCCTCACCACTGTGCTCTGCTCTGTGTCGACTTCGTCTCGTCGAATTCGTGGTCATGCTCTGTTCAATCGCTGCGACCAAGCTTCCTCCACGCCACGGCATCAACTCGTGACGTCACTCCTCCGTTTCGTATCCGAAGGCTCCAATCTCGTCGTGCTCTCTACCTCACTCCACTGTCTCCGTTACGTCGGAATCATCAGCTCTTACCGTCGTGGATCGAACGAAAGCTTGTCGAAGAGCAACAATGGCCGGCTTGGGTAATTTTGCAAGACAGGTCCTCAAATATTTGACTAATCACGGATTTTTCCCATAATTTAATGTTAGTACATATTGCTCCTATAATTAATTCCTTTTTTTGTCAACCTCCTAGAATTAATTCCAAAACTTTCAATTGTGAATCTAGACTAGCCAGTATTCTTATTTTTCAGCATTGATCCCTGAATTTTCTGTTGTTTTAATGTTTTCCCCAATCTTCCAAATTTACAAAAATATCCTTATGATTTTGTCTTAAACTTCCAAATGTGCACTTTTGACCCTGTTATATGAAAATTCAATATATACAAATAACCCATAAATTAATCTTGGATTAATCGATGATTAATTTTAAGATTTTTATTATACTTGATAGTATATAAACCCTAGTATACGTATCAAAGCAGCGTGAATCATGTGTTGTCTAGTGGTAAGTGTGTAGTTTTTTCTTGAACGACTCGGGTTTGAGTGAAAGAAAGAACAGTTTTAATGATTTTTTGACTTGGAAGAAAAGATACTGTACGAGATTTAGGGTAGACTTTGTCTGGATTTTGTGTATATTTAAGAAAGATATTAACCGAAATATAGATTTTTTTATATTTTCGTGATTTGGTTATAATATGTATCCTATATTGTGCAGAACAATGTAGAGAAGGTGTGAAGATTATTCTTCCGAAGGTGTACATAAAGTAAAAACCAGAACATGTTATTACACATAGACAAGAAAAGACAAATTATAGGATCGTGGCTATAAGTTGTAATAAAGCCATAGGTAGACTAACAACATTTTGATAGAATATAAGCTAACAAATTATAACTAAAATAGAATATACAAGAAAGTTTTGTTTGCGTTATATATCCAGGATAAATCTATGTATAATATTTAGTATCTGATTTCTAAACTAAGTAGATGACTATAATGAATATTCTATGAGTAGCTAGAACATAAAAATAAAATATGATTCCAGTATTTAAAAAAATTTAACATATACATAGTCATACTTAAGTTTCCAATGTTTTTCATATTTTTTTATATTTTTAAAATTTAGTTTACTATTTTTTCATTGGAAAAGAGTAAAACGTATCCAAAATAACCAAAAGTATCAAAAATTCTATTGTGACAAATAAAAATGGGGAAATTACATATTTACCACTTTCATGATACCACTTTTCATTTTTATCACCGCTAAAGAGACATTTTTAAAAATACATTCTTCATTAAGTGGCGAAAGACTCTTATGCCCTTGTTATTTTTATATATATTAAATCATTATTTAAATAAAAAAATAAAAAATAATTAAAATAAAAATAAAAAAAAGTAAAATTTTATTTTATGTTTTCGAACTATACTTTTTCAAATTCGAATTTTTTTTTCGATTTTTTTTATTTTTTTCTCAAATTTCGTTTTGAAAAACGAAAATTATGTTTGAAACAATTTTTTAAAATTTTTTAATATATTTTTAAGTATTTATTTATATATTTGTTAGAATCCTAAATTTCACATTCCAAAAACTCTATCTCACCTCTCAACTCTAAACACTAAGGGTATGACTGGTTTTCCCGCTACCACGCGCAAACGCAGCTTTTGCGGTTGGTAGCGGTTGCAGGCGTTTGCGGGAGGATAAAAAAAATTATTTTTTTTCCAAAACAATATAAATACAAAAATAAAAAATTCAATAAAAAAATTAAACTGAAATTATAAAAATGCTAAAATATATCAATTAAATTTTAATTAATATTATAAAACTTTAAAATAAAAATATTTTCTATATTTTTAAAAAATTAAAACTATAACTTTCTAAATATAAATTGTATATTTATTATAATATTATTATTTTTGATATTTTTATAATTGTATAAAATATAAATATTGTTAATTTATTATTTAACTGCTGCTGCATTTGGTAGTTAACCAGTCATAAGTATCCCGCAAACGCATAAATTTCTAACCGCATAACCAGTCGTACAAATCTCTTAAAACCGCTAGAAACCGCAACCATCCGCATCCGCAAACTCCCGCAACCGCAACCGCAACCGCTGCGGTTAAACCAGTCAGGCCCTAAGTCTAGATTAGTTAACCCTAAGGGTATAATTGTCTTTTACCTTCATTAAAAGTGGGGGTAAAAGTGGTTAGTGTAAACCTGAAAAGTGGTACTATGAATGCGTTATTTGTGGCAATTTCCCAATAAAAATTGAAAATGTTTCTTTTTTCCGATTCTCCTTTCTAAAAATTCTAGCAATCATATTATATATCTAACACCACTAACTCCTCTTAATAAAAATGTATTTTTGGGCAAATTAGACAAATTATAACAATTTGCAAATATTAAATAAATTTAGCATAGAGTCAAAAATAGTAATGTAATAACATTGTTGTGCTTATAATTTACTAGGTGTTTTTCTGCACCATGTGCAATAAAAAAATTTAAAAGATTTTTTAACAGATAAATATAAATTATATTTTAAAATAAAATTTTATTAATATTGTAAATTTTATTTTTCGTATCAATATTTTAATATAAATTTGATTTAATTAAACATAAAAATTATATTTAAGAATATGCATGTATATATTTGAAATTATAATCTTAGATAGATTTTCTATCTATTTATTTTAATTAAATATATTAAATACATTTGTAAAAGTTGCATAATTACCAAAAATTAAACAATATTTATAAAATTTGTAAATATATAAAAAATAATGATTTTACGATTAAATTTTTATTATTTTCTAAAAAAATTGTATACATTTTTGAAAATTTTAGTTATAAAATTGTATAATTTAAAAATATATAATAAAATTATATTTCAAAATTTATAATGCCATATTTGAATATATCTATTTTAATGATGATTTATGAGTTATTCTCATATTCTAAAAATATTTCTAAAAATATAAATTGACATTAAATATAATATATGAGTTATTTTCTATATTTTAAAAAGTTTACTAAAAATATAAAACTAACATTAAATATAATTGTCCAAGATATAATATATATCATTAATTTTAGTAATGATGTCACATCTGTTTTGAAATTGATTGTTGAAAGAAATCATTTCGCAAATATAGGTAGGGCAAAGAATTTTGCAAAATAGAGCGGCTGAGACAACCAACCCTCCGGCTAGAACTCATCGATTCCCGATGTTCTCGACGGTTATGAAGCCTTTACTGTCTCCGTCACCGTCGCTGTTTCGCCTTCCTCCCCTTTCTTCTTCTCTCTCAGTCCTCTTTCACGTCTTTCCCTTCTCCTCCTCCTCCTCTCCCTTTCATTCTCCTCATCCGATTACGCCTCTCCGTTCTTCCCGCCGCAACTACATTCCCCACCACGCGTCTCTCTCCGACCACTACCTCTCATGTTCCGTCCCTGAGAAGCCCCTTCGTGTAGCCGTCCTCCTCAGCGGCGGCGTCGATAGCAGCGTCGCCCTCCGCCTCCTCCACGCCGCTGGACACTCCTGTACCGCTTTCTACCTCAAAATCTGGTTCCAGGTCTGTGTCTGCTTCTTCATCTCATGTCTCTGTCTAGAAACATGGGGGTTTGTGATGTTTCTAATGTTCTGTAGGAAGGCTTTGAGAATTTCTGGAACCAGTGCCCCTGGGAAGACGACTTGAAATACGCTAAGCATGTCTGTGAGCAGGTACTTGTTCCTGACTGTGACTATGTTCTTGATTTTTATATTATGTTTTATTAGAAAAGGTTCATACTTTATATACTTAGAGCAATGAAAAGAGGATGTTTAATGCTTCTTGTGGTGTCATTTTTACAGGTTGGTGTACCTTTAGAGGTTGTGCATTTAACAGATGAATACTGGGAAAGAGTTGTAAGTTCTTTTTTGTTTCATTGCTTCTTCTTTTTTATTTAGAGTAGCCTAATGGTTTAGGTTTTCTGATGACATGTCAGGTTTCTTACATTATTGAGGAGTACAAATGTGGGCGTACACCTAACCCGGATGTTCTGTGTAATACTAGAATCAAGTTTGGTAAGCTCATGAAAAGACTTGTGCTTTTAGTTGAAGTGTGTGTGCTACTTTGACTAATCAGCTTTATCTTAATAGGGGCATTCATGGATGCAATCAGTGATATGGAGTATGATTACGTAGCTTCAGGTCATTATGCTAAAGTTGCCCATCCTCCTGCTGGTCCATCTGTTTTGCAACTATCACAAGACATGGTACTTCCACAAACACTCATCACTTAATCTGCCTTTAGTTTTCTGATCAGCATGTTTTAGAGAGAATGTTACTTATGTTGCATTTGCATGCTACTAATGCTTCTTAGGTACATTGCTTTTGTTTATAGGTGAAAGATCAGACCTACTTCCTCTCACATCTCTCTCAAACCCAGCTTAAGCGACTCCTGTTCCCACTTGGTTGCGTAAAGAAGGTGTTCAAACCTCTCAGCCATTTTGAAACGTATGAAAAAAACAATTTGTTTTATTAGTGGTTATCTTCATGCTTGCCTGCCTTTGTTATCTGATGCATAGGACGAAGTTCGGAAACTAGCCACACAATTTGATTTGCCAAACAAAGACAGAAAAGATTCACAAGGAATATGTTTCCTTGGGAAGGTAATTGTTCTTCTTCTGGTTCACAACAGCTTTATCCTTAGTGCAAGCTTGAAACATGTGAAATATGGTGTTCTGTAATAGATAAAGTTCAGCGACTTTGTTGGAAGACACATAGGAGAGAAGGAAGGGATTATATTAGAAGCTGAAACTGGTGACTTTCTCGGTAAGCATCGGGGATTTTGGTTTTACACTATTGGACAGCGTCAAGGCCTGCGTTTACCCGGTGGACCATGGTATGTTGTTGAAAAGGACACCAAGAACAATGTAGTGTTTGTCTCGAGAGATTACTACTCAATCGACAAGAGAAGGAGGGTTTTCCGTGTTGGATCCTTAAGGTGGCTTAGTGGGAAACCTTCAGGCAATGTTAGCCAGCTACGTTGCAAGGTAAAGAAAAGGATATGATCGGTTACTTTTTTACAAACAATGGCTACTTGGCACTGATAAGTTGAGTTTATAGGTGAGGCATGGGCCTGGCTTCTACAGCTGCAGCTTTGAAATGGAAGCGGAAGGAGATGTTGCGGTTGTACATCTTGATGAAGATGACCAAGGCTTAGCTGCTGGACAGTTTGCTGCCTTCTATGAAGGAACTGCTTGTATCGGGTCAGGTGTTATACTGGAGTCATGGGACGATCAATGTTTCCCTGTCTGTGAAAAAGCTCTTCAGCTTGCAGCTGTGGAAGACAAATCCAAACTCGGGAAACCTGTTAAAATCATGACGATGCCAGTGACTACATCTGTTGAGGCTGAGCCAGGAGAGACAAGTAGAGAAGAAAAGCTTCTCAACGCGTGAGACAGAGGAAATGGTGTAGTAGTTCGAAGAGTTGAAAACTAGAGAAGCAGATGTTGCTAGAGGATAAGATTAATATTATTTAGGAAAAACACTTTGTAACATTTGATAGTTTTGTTTTGTCTTCTTATATATATGGTGGCCTCATGGGAGATCATGTGTTGGTCATCTTGATGATTGCAACTATAACAATGCAAGTACTTATTCAATTGTCCGAGTCACAGCGTTCACCTCTTGCCAAGAGACCTCTACAAAGAGCAGCTTATTTCTGCATAGGAGAAGAGAAACATCTGTCTAAGCCAGAGATTGAATTGGCCGAGTCACAGCGTTCACCTCTTGTTCAAATAAGTTGTCACATATGTATCAGTATAATCAAAATTACTAGTATTAGATTTATGATTAGTCATACATATGTTAAGCATACATATTTCATGACTTTTTATAGAATATCTATCAGGTCATATGTATTCATTTTTTTTTCCTGAAAGTATTTTTTTTTGCGAAACTAGACAATATGACCAACAAATGTTACAATTATAGAATATCTATGTCATATGTCCAACAAACACTTTTTTTTGTCAACTTCCAACAAACACTTTGAACATAGAATATGACCAATTAAATTAAATTAAATTAAATTACTAGTATTATATTGGTCATTTTGAATTACTATAATTGATTACTACAAATGTTACAATTTGACCAAGAAACATTTTCAGGACAATACTTTTTATAGAATATCTATCAGGTCACTATGTCATATGTTTTCTCTACATGTAGACAATATATTTTGTAAGAAAAAAATAATATATATATATATATATATATTTTACATAGTAATCAATTATATGTCTAAGAATTCAAAATTACATTTTCATTAACTATCTTAATATGTGTGTGTGAATTTTTTTTTTTTGCGAAATTCCCTAAGATAGCCATTTTTAGTTTATTTTCACAAAATATATCTCAAAGAAGAAAATAACCAAAATAGGTTTTATTAAAGGGTAAATATGCATTTATACCCAAGAGTTAACTAATCTAGACTTAGGGTGTGGAGTTTTGGGATATGGTTTCAAAATTTTAAAAATAAAAAATAAATATTAAAAATTTTCAAAACAAAATGTGTTATTTTGATCATTTTATTTGTTGAGTGCTATTTTTGTGACAAACTTAAAAAGACTATATGAGAAAATTGCCTTTTTTTAAAAAACTAAATACATAATTTATTTAGTAAATAAATTATTTACATAATAAGCAATTAAGGTTACTTTTAATTGCATTTTTGTGCTAATTCATTAATGCACATGTCTGCATGTGTTTGGCAACAAAAACAGAGTATTTTCTCTACGAGTTAAGCAAAGGTTGTTCAAACAACTTAACTATAACTTCACCGAAAAGATTATGAAAGTTTGGCATCTTCTTCTTGTTTGTTTTCTGTTTATTCTCTTTTTCAATCATGGCAATCTTTGCGACTTTTGTTATTTTTTTTTTTGTTGAAATGTTAAATTTATTTGTCAACAAAAGAAAAAAATGTTTACAATACGGGAAAAATTGGAAAAATAGGTAGAGGCATTAGCTTAGGAGAAAAATAATAATTGATAAACTAAGTGGTTCTTCTCATCCACTCCATCATCACAGTGCTATAGAATGCCGCGTTTTTGCTGCGCAGGGACGAGACTCTGTTCCTGATCATCTTATCTATCTGTCGGATGAGTTCGTGGGCAGAGCGGAAGAGGCCGTTGTGTTTGCGACTGTTTCGTTCTCTCCAGACACTGTGGAGCACAGTTTGGAAGGAGAGACGTAGGAGGCAAGTTACAGTGGCGGTTCGTCGGCGAGAGAGGAGCATCGTGATAGTGATGTTCCAATCTGGGTTTGGTCTTGGCAGCAGTGATCCTATCGTCTCTGTCCATACAGTATATGTATACGGACAGGCGAAGAACAGGTGATCTCGCGTTTCCTGTGGCTCACCACAGAGGCGACAGTGTTGGTGTTCTCCCCAAGCTTGGGTGCGGTCACCTGTAGAAAGACGATTCCTAACTGCGAGCCACGCGATGAAGGAGCATCGAGGAATAGCTTGTGGAAACCAAACTAACTCGCTCCAAGTCACTGCAGGACTTCTCACTCGTATCTGGTCCCAAGTTCTAGATGAAGAAAAACAGGCCTTGTAGTCGTCCTCCCGATGTCGCCATAGCAGCCTGTCGCTTTCTGCGTCCACTACCGGAGCTGGAATATCATGGATACGAGCTATCATCGCCCGTAGGTGATAGCTGCGGCATCGTCTAATGCTCCATTGTCCAGACGTGGCTGCATCAGCAACAGTTGCATAGCGAGTAATACCGAGGAGCTGTGTACCAGAGTCACCTGCCACATCGATCAGCTTCCCCATGTTTAACCAATTGTCAAACCAGAATAAAGTTGTCCTCCCATTGCCGATTTCAGACCGGAGAAATGGTGCTGCTTGTTGCCGGAGCTTGAGAAGCTTTCGCCAAATCCACGAGCCAGAACCTGTATCGGTGACGTCCCAAAAGCATCGCTGACACAGAAGATTCTGTTTAGTCCAAGCGACCCACAACGAGCCTGAGTTCGTAAGTAGACGCCATATTAAACTGAGAGCAAAGACCCCTGAAGACTTTTGTTATTGTCCCTTTTGGTTTGCTCTTCTTGGTGTCAGGCCTCATCATCAACCTCATTCAGGTCATTCACTACTTACATAAAAAAATATATTTATTTTAATTTAAATGACTTCTCAATAGAAGAGACTGGTTGATACGTGTTTTCGAACACAGCTTGTGTTATTCATCTTTGTTCGTCCTGTCTCAAGAAATGTGTATAGAAGAACCAACACAAGTGTTGTAGAGTTACTTTGGTTGCAGCTCATATGGCTCGTTGATTGGTGGGCCTTTATGAAGGTTTGTTGATTCGTTTCAGTTTCTTTATCTGTTCTTTAGTAATAATGTAGTGATTGTGATGTTTTGATACTCCAGATAAATTTGTATGCTGATGCAGAGGCTCTTGAACTACTTGGTAAGATGATTATGTAATTCGGCTTCTTATAAGTCTCATGGATATTTAAGCGTTCATGATTATTACAACACCTTCAGGTAAAGAACATGCACTTGTCTTAAGCAACCATAGAGGTGACATCGACTGGCTCGTCGGATGGGTCATGGCTCAGGTCTTGAAACAATACTTCTTCAGGACATTTCTTGATTTCTGTAAAACTCTAGGAAAATCTCTATTCCTGTCTCTGAAATATTGTATATCATTACGATGACAGCGCTCAGGCTGTCTGGGAAGTACTCTAGCAATCATGAGGAAAGAAGCCAAGTATTTTCCAGTGAGTTTGTTTCATAAGTGAGCCTTACTCAAAAAGTTATAAGTTTATTCTTTGGTTTACTGAAACACCTCAATTCTATCACAGATAGATCATAGGTTGGTCCATGTGGTTTTCAGAATACATCTTCTTGGAAAAAAATTGGGCTAAGGATGAAAAGATCCTCAAGGTTAAGATATGTTTCATGTTATTGATTTTTTAATTGAGCTAAAACAATTTTGTGACTTATGTAACTGAATCTAACATCACGATTTTTTGCAGGCAGGTTTTAATCAACTGAAGGACTTTCCTACCACATTATGGTTGGGTCTTTTTGTCGAAGGAACTCGTTTCAATCAAGCAAATCTTGAAGCTGCTAAGAATTATGCATCTCTAAAAGGCTTACCAACTCCTCGCAGTGTTTTGATTCCTCGTACAAAAGGTGAGTTTTACCATAACTCGTGCTTCCCTTCAGGTTATTTTATGAGCTTTTGCTTATATTTACTTGCATGGTTTGTAACATCAGGGATTTGTTTCAGCGGCAACTCACATGCGCTCGTTTGTTCCTGCGATCTATGACTGCACATAGACAGTTGATAAGAAACAGACCACACCAACACTGCTTAGGATGTTCAGTGGCCAATCATCTGAGGTAACAAAAGACTTTATCAATGACTCAATGTGTCAGTTATATAGCTCTTGCTTTAGATTGATCTACTCTCACTTATGTTTCTTCTTTTTCTCTGAAGGTGAATTTGCAGATGAGACGTTACAAAATGAGCCAACTGCCAGAAACCGCAGATGGCATTGCACAGTGGTGCCAAAATCTGTTTGTCGCCAAGGTTTGACAAATTAAACAAATCCTCATCATCAAACTTTTTTTCATATGGTCTCTCATCTCTTTTGTAAAAGCAGGATGCTCAACTTGAAAACTACTTCACAAATGATGTGTTCAGCGACTTGGACGTTCACCAAATTGGCCGGCCAATCAAACCACTGATCGTAAGAACCTATCAGATTATTTGAAACTGTTGCTAGAACTAACCATCTCTCTCTTTGTGGAACCGTCTGGAAACAGGTGGTGTTAACTTGGTTCTGTCTCCTCATATACGGCAGCATCAAGCTACTTCAGTGATTCTCCATGGTCCAGATCATCTGTTTCTTTGTCTTTTTCTTGGTGGTTGCAACTTCAACAGTGGGACTTCTAATCCAATCTTCCTAATCAAGGGGCACAGTTCCTAACAACCTCTACCAGAACTCTCCCCTCCAGACAGAGACTTCACGTTGCCTTGATTATTTTTCTATCAAATAAATAACCCACATGTATATCATGTATATTATTTTATCTCACATAAGCCATCATCATGAAGACACGTAAGCTTTTAGCAGTTTTAGTCAACAAGCTTTTTAGTTGTTTCATTCAAAGTAATGTCATGTCAAGAACTGGACACGCTTTTAGTTGTTTCATCATGTCTTCCAAGACGATGTAAGCAATCATAGATCTTCTCAGACTCTTGTCTCGACCATGTGTCTAGCGATGAATCTCAAGTAAACTCCATTAACCTCAATGAAGCTGCAAGAAGTGTTCTCTACGCCTCTCTCATTCATCCTCCTCCATGCTCCCTTCGCATCTTCCCACATATTAAACTCTCCTGTATGCGTCCACAGGCAAAAGATATTTTGAACCCTTAAAATGTATCTATCCTATTAAAATAGAAGTCATGACTTATTTCATGTGTGATTTTTTTATTTAGACCATCCTTAAATTTTTTATTAAATTTTAAATAACTTAATTATAATATCTTTTTATTTTATTTGAAATACTAATAAATATCTTAAAGAAATGTCTAAGAAATCTATCAAATATCTTTTAGAATCTTTTTAAAATATATTTTCGAAATTAATTAATTAAAATTTTAGTTAACTCAAAGTATAATTAGAAGCTAAATTTTAGTTTAGTTTTGATTGTAATTTTTTTATTAATTATATAAAATACTTTTAATATATTTTAATGATAATAACAATTTTAAATTTATTTAATTTTCAAAATTAAATTTAAGAAGTATTTTAAAAGATGTTTTTAAAAAGCAATATTCATTTCTATTTCTAATTTAAAAATAAAAATTCTTATAGATTAAGCACAGAAATTATGACTTATTTCATATGTAGTTTTTAAAATTTAGACCACTTAAAAGCCACACCTTTAAATGTTTTTACCATGTTTAACTAATTAACTTACACCTTTTTTCATGGATGAAACATTTGATCTTTATTTATATCGTATATGTAAGACTTTACTCTACTGCTATTAATGTCTGTATACTCCATGAGTTAAAAAACAATTGGGTTTATTATTTAAACAACTATACTAAATTGGTTTAATTAATAACTTAATTTAATTTCTAAATATGTTTCAAATTTAGAAATAAAACAACAATTATGCAAATCATTATTTTTACATAATAATGTTTCAAAATAAATTTTGTTGCAAAAATACAAAATTTATAAACTTTATAATAGTAATATTATTCGTCACACAATTATTATTATATAATTAGATAATATATAACGCCAAGTTATATTAATTTATTGATATATTTTATTGCATAATCTAAAATATATTAGTATTAAAAAAACGCACGGTTGTGCGGATCAAGATCTAGTCTATATTATTAAAACTAAAGTACACATTGAAATTGTTTGGAAACATGAATAGCAGTATAAATGATAATTGTTTGAAAAACATGGATTGCAATATAAAAGGAAGTATAATGTACTTTTAGTAATTTAATTAATATAATTACATTAATTATTTTTCTATATTCCATTCAGTTTAACAATTTCATTAATTATATTACCTTAACAATATCATTAATTATATCACTTATTAGTTAATCGACATTAACTTTGCGTTAAGGATTTGGAGATCCTACTTATATGGAGAAGTCGTGGAAGTATTCACAGATCATAAGAGTCTCAAGTACTTGTTCACACAGCCTGATCTAAACCTCCGACAAAGGCGATGGATGGAGTTTGTGGCGGATTACGACTTGAAGATTCAATATCATCCAGGCAAAGCTAATGTTGTCGCAGATGCACTAAGTCGTAGAAAGTTGGCGTCCGATGTTGGAAAGGAAGTGGAAGCGTTATCAAATGAACTCAAGTTGATGACGTTACAGGCAATTGAAGGAGAACCAAGTGAGTCCTTAGGCACGCGTGCCGTAAACCAAGCAGGTTTACTCGCACGGATCAAAAAAGAGCAAGAATGTGATGAAAAGCTAAAGATAATCATCGAGGAAGTCAAGAATCCTGAAGGTACAAACCCAAGTGGTTATCATGTGGCGGCAGATGGTACACTTTTACTTAATGGGAGGATATCAGTACCACAGGGAGAAGGGCTACGAGATGAGATTTTGAAGTCGGCGCATCACTCGTTACTCAGTATCCATCCCGGGAGTACGAAAATGTATCGAGATATCCGAAAGTATTATCATTGGCCAGGAATGAAGAAGTCAGTGGCGCGATGGGTGGCTCAATGTCAAACTTGTCAACAAGTCAAAGTCGAGCATCAGATTCCAGGAGGATTATTACAAAGCTTACCAGTACCTCAGTGGAAATGGGATTCCATATCCATGGACTTCATCACTGGGTTACCGCCGGCTAGAGGAAGATTAAATAATGCAATATGGGTGATTGTCGACAGATTGACAAAAGTGGCGCACTTGTTACCTATGAAGGAAACCGATAAGGTAGAAGTATTGGCAGAGATGTACGTGGATCAGATTGTGAAGTTGCATGGTGTGCCAACAGATATAGTCTCTGATCGAGATCCTAGATTCACCTTAAATTTTTGGAAGGCGTTACAAAAAGCAGTGGGAACTAAGTTGTTTATTAGCACCGCGTATCATCCCGAGACGGACGGCCAAACCGAAAGAACCATTCGAACCATAGAGGATATGATGCGGATGTGTATATTGGATTGGGCGGGAAGCTGGGAAAAGCATTTACCATTAATCGAGTTCTCCTACAACAACAACTTTCATTCTAGCATAGGTATGGCACCATATGAGGCGCTTTATGGGAGGCCATGCAAAACACCTTTATGTTGGACCGAAGTTGGAGAAAGAAGAGAGTTTGGACCCGAAATTGTTGAAGAGACGATGAAAAAGTTGGAGATCATTCAAACCAATATGAAAAAAGCGCAGGATAGACAAAAGAAGTACGCCGATCAATCAAGGCGAGAAGAGGTGTTCAGTATTGGTGATTGGGTTTATCTGAAAGTGTCAGCTCAGAAAGGAAAAGATCGATTCGGGAAAGTCGGGAAACTTGCGGTAAGATTCATTGGGCCTTACCAGATTGAAGAACGAATCGGAGATGTTGCTTACCGTCTCAACCTGCCCGAAGAAATGCGGATACATCCGGTGTTTCACGTATCAATGCTACGGAAGCATGTTCATGATCCCAAAGCTATTGAGACGGAGCAAATTGAAAACTTGCAAACAAATCTCACTTATCCACAGGGACCGATCCGAATAGGTGAACGTCGAATATGAAAACTAAAGAACCGAGAGATTCCTCAAGTCCAAGTCTTCTGGGGTAAGCGAAACCGTGTAATTGTGACCTGGGAGGATGAGTCAAGATTCAAAGCATCGCATCCAGAATTCTTCCATGAAGATGTAGTGATGGAAAAAAAGGGATCATCCTAGAGAATTCGGGGACGAATTCTAATAAGGGGAGGAGGATGTAATATCCCGTCTTTCTGAGAAAGATTTATTTTTAAATAAATAATTCAACATAATAAATTCTCAGAAATAATTTTTTTTTTGGAAAGAAAAATACAAAGCTAAACACAAGAAGTGATCGATGCATTGAAAGTAAGTTAGTAGTTTAATTGGATAATTAAGCTATTTCTTTTAAAAGGAGAAAAGTGATCGATGAGAATGGTGTTTTGATTACTAAGTTTGGGTTAATTAATCAAGCTGAGAAGAAAAGAGGAGATAAAGAAATATTTTATATTTCTTATAGCTTGGCTGCAATCAACGTGTTTGATAGGAAAGAAAGAAGAATGAATCATACAGGCTTGCTTTGTCATCATCAGGTGTCTAAACAAGAAAGGAAGAAAATAAATAATATGCTTACTCATGTTTATGAGTATCACGTGGCCAACTTGAAAGCAAATGACTTCCCTGAGTCATTGTCTTGGAAACGTGGTCAAAGATGGGAAGGAGAGAGTGTGATACTTGTCACCACCTCATAGATCTTAGTTAACTATAAAAGGAAGGTCAACCTCTTCCATTTCTCCACTTACGTGATCAAGAGAGAAGAAACGTGATCAAGAGAGAAGAAAGGAGAGCAAGAAGAGAAAAGAAATAAAGAGAAGAAAGAAAAGAAGAAAAGAAATAGAAGAAAAAATAATAATAATAATAAATAATTTAAGGAGCTGCTTGGAAAGGCAAGACGTGTTACAAAATTGCGGGATTAACGGTACAGAATCAAGACGAGGATTTGGAAGAATAAAAAGGGTTTGGTCAGTTTCCGGAATCAGAAAGTCAAGCCACATCGGTTAATTACTGTGAGTCACGGTTAATTGTTTGTTAACAAATTTTTAATGCAGGTTCTTGACATCGGAGACGGTTTCCGAGCTAGGATAGCCGGACCGGTCTAGGTGTCAGTTTGTGGATCCGAGGCTTGAGACGATATTTGGGCTAAGTGGATAGCAAGACTAGTCTAAGCACCCGGATTATTGTGATTGTGTGATTATTATATGTTGTTATAGTATGTACCTCGTGTTGGTACTGTTGTGTGAGAACCTCGTGGTGGTTTTAGTAGTAGTTTGCAGGTCATTGCTTTCTCAAACGGTACCACTAAGCCGGTCGTGGTCCGGAAAGTGGTGGGCTCGGTTTAACTTGGCTTGATCACCAAGGCCGAGTGTCACACGTGGATGTGACAGCCCCCGGCGAGTCCGATAGAGGACCGGGGCACGGCGATTCCGATTGAGGACCGTGACCGGGTGATTTCCGAGCGCCTACGTCTGTGTGGTGTAATAGTGAAGGGATTGCCGGTGTCCTATGTGGAGGAAGAATGATTCTGTTGGGCCCTAGGAGTACATGTATATGGTTTATTGAAATGACACTCATAAAGAGTGTTTTGATTTAATATGGTTTAAAGCTTTATTGCTTAAATCGGTATTGCTTTACGATCTTGAATACTGATTGTTGAACTACCCGTCTTACTTGTGTTTGGGGTTGGGTTTAGAATGACGGGTAGTTATATATGCTAGATAGGGAACCCTGGCTCACTGAGTGAAACTAGTTCACTCACTCCTCACATCCTTTTGCAGGTGACCAGTAGAAAAGACCGTAGCACTCGCGGAACTGTAGGAGCTTGTGTAGATTGGACATCTTTTGCTAAAGACTCGTTTTCAAGATATATGAATGTATGTTTTACTTTCGACTGCGTCCATGGACCATATGTATAATATTTTGGGCTCGTGAACTTCATGTTTTATATATATGAAATAAAGTATGTTTAATATTCGTGACGTGTTGAGTCTGATATTAGGTTAGTCCAACCTAACACAACTCTATGACTCGGTACGGGTTGCAAAGCCTCAGGCCGAAGATTAGAGGAAACGAGTTTTGAATGGATATTCTGGGTTACAGAATTATGTTTTGTGACTTGGAAAGTTTATTCTAAACCCGTTGTGACACTTCCGGACTTAGCAGAGGAAGGTCGTTCGGGCATGTTCTTATTTGATTGTTGCCCGACTGACTGACCAATGTCTAAAATGGTTCGGGGGTGTTACAGTCACAATGACAATGAAGCTGCATTTTAGAGAGAATGTCACGTGTTGGGTGTAATGTGTGCATTTGTGCCTAGTGTTGTAGGCTAATAATGCTTCTTAAGTACATTTCTTTGGTTTTTAGTAGCTCTACCATTTAATGTGTGTTTTTCTTTATTTTCAGGTGAAAGATCAGACCTACTTCCTCTCACGTCTCTCAAACCCAGCTTAAGCGACTCCTGTTCCCATTTGGTTGCGTAAAGAAGGTATTGGAGGACGTTCTATATTTGCAAAACTATGAAAGATTTTTACTCTACTAGTACTACCTCTCTTCCATTTCAAAACGTTTGAATTAATTTGTTAGTGGTAATTTTCATGCCTTTGTTATCTGATGTACAAGAAGAGGTTCGCAAACTAGCCACACAATTTGTTTTGGTAAATAAACGGTGACGCTCTATTCTACTCCCATTGAGGACCGTGACCGGGCGATTCCCGAGCGCCTACGTCTGTGTGGTGTAATAGTGAAGGGATTGCCGGTGTCCTATGTGGAGGAAGAATGATTCTGTTGGGCCCTAGGAGTACATGTATATGGTTTATTGAAATGACACTCATAAAGAGTGTTTTGATTTAATATGGTTTAAAGCTTTATTGCTTAAATCGGTATTGCTTTACGATCTTGAATACTGATTGTTGAACTACCCGTCTTGCTTGTGTTTGGGGTTGGGTTTAGAATGACGGGTAGTTATATATGCTAGATAGGGAACCCTGGCTCACTGAGTGAAACTAGTTCACTCACTCCTCACATCCTTTTGCAGGTGACCAGTAGAAAAGACCGTAGCACTCGCGGAACTGTAGGAGCTGGTGTAGATTGGACATCTTTTGCTAAAGATTCGTTTTCAAGATATATGAATGTATGTTTTACTTTCGACTGCGTCCATGGACCATATGTATAATATTTTGGGCTCGTGAACTTCATGTTTTATATATATGAAATAAAGTATGTTTAATATTCGTGACGTGTTGAGTCTGATATTAGGTTAGTCCAACCTAACACAACTCTATGACTCGGTACGGGTTGCAAAGCCTCAGGCCAAAGATTAGAGGAAACGAGTTTTGAATGGATATTCTGGGTTACAGAATTATGTTTTGTGACTTGGAAAGTTTATTCTAAACCCGTTGTGACACTTCCGGACTTAGCAGAGGAAGGTCGTTCGGGCATGTTCTTATTTGATTGTTGCCCGACTGACTGACCAATGTCTAAAATGGTTCGGGGGTGTTACAGTCACAATGACAATGAAGCTGCATTTTAGAGAGAATGTCACGTGTTGGGTGTAATGTGTGCATTTGTGCCTAGTGTTGTAGGCTAATAATGCTTCTTAAGTACATTTCTTTGGTTTTTAGTAGCTCTACCATTTAATGTGTGTTTTTCTTTATTTTCAGGTGAAAGATCAGACCTACTTCCTCTCACGTCTCTCAAACCCAGCTTAAGCGACTCCTGTTCCCATTTGGTTGCGTAAAGAAGGTATTGGAGGACGTTCTATATTTGCAAAACTATGAAAGATTTTTACTCTACTAGTACTACCTCTCTTCCATTTCAAAACGTTTGAATTAATTTGTTAGTGGTAATTTTCATGCCTTTGTTATCTGATGTACAAGAAGAGGTTCGCAAACTAGCCACACAATTTGTTTTGGTAAATAAACGGTGACGCTCTATTCTATTCCCACCCCCCCCCCCCCCCCCCCCCCATTGACCATAGTTCCATTTCCCCATCAAATAAAAGTTCAAATCCTATTTTCACACCAATATGAAAGTTCGAATTCTAATTCCACATATATTAGAAGTTCTAATTATATTTTCACACAAACGTAGGTTAACTACGGTTTACTATTTACCAATTAAACCAATTACTTGTTTTATCCAATAAAGTAGCCAATTAAACCGAAATGATCCAATATAAATCGGGTCTTAACTAATCTGACCCGATTTAAACCCTTGTTTACCCGGAAACAAAATTCCATTTTTTTACCTTTCCCCCTTTTGAAACCCTAGATTCAGAGCAGTAAAATTGACGAACCTCCAAATGAAATTCGACGTCGATTTCGAAGGGATTGTTTGCTTATAGTCGAATTAAATGGATGTTACTAGTGCTCAGCAGGATCCATATTTTTCGTGAAGAATCCAATGACGAAGAGGAGATGGAGATAAACGCTTTCCGCATTGAAGAAGCTGTAGTTCCGTTCACCGTCGAGCCTCATATCTGACACTATTGATGATCCACTCAAATCTCCAGAGACATTACTCATCCTTCCCTTCAATCTCTGGATTTTCCCAATTCGATTTTTGTTTTGGGGTTCGTATGTTCTTTGAGATGAGATTAGGATATTTTAAGGGTTGAAATAGGTCGGATCAGGACAATGATTTTGAGTAGGGGTGGGCACTTTACCCGAAATCCGAAGTGGCACCCGAACCCGATCCGAAAAACCCGAACCGAAATCCGAACCGAAGTAGCAAAATATCCGAACGGGTATTAAATCAGGAGAGATTAGATATCCGAACCCGAACGGGTAATATCCGAACCCGAATGGATATCCGAAGATAACCGAACATATGTATAATTAACCTTATATTTTTAATTTACATTTTTCATTTTATATAAAATATTTATATTGATACTACACATACTTTAAATTCATATGATATACATACAATTACGTAGAAGATAATTTGCTATGCACTTAAAATACATGTCAAACTTTTTATTTCAACAATTAACAAAAAGTTACATCCAAAATTTAAAAACAATAACCAAATTAATGTCTTTTTAGTTTGAAAATGTTATGTCCAAATCTAATAACCATTCAATCTATTAAAAATACAAAAAAATAGTTAAGTGAAAGTTATATATTTAAATACAAGAAATTTGAAAAATGAAAATTTTAATTTTTTTTTTCAAAATCTAAATATCCGAACCCGATCCGAAATAACCGAAACCGAACTAAAAATACCCGAACCCGACCCGAAGTACAGAAATACCCGAACGGGTTCTACACCTCTATACCGAAATACCCGAAAATCCGAAATACCCGATCCGAACCCGAACGGGTACCCGAACGCCCACCCCTAATTTTGAGAACTGAATCGGGTTTGTTATTGGTTTGGTTTTGTCCAAATCGGTTTAAGTACGGTGTAATATTAGTTGGCCTAGATTAACCAAAAATATCGTATATATGTGGAATTAGAATTCGAACTTTCATATTGGTGTGGAAATAAGATACAAACTTTCATACGATGGAGAAATGGAACTATGGTCAAAGTATGTGTAGATTTGGTGATATATGATAGTTCTGGGGAAATATAGAGCCTCACCCCGCCAAATAAGGACATAAAACATTCACAAAGAAAATGTTTCCTTGGGAAGGTAATTGTTCTTCTTCTGGATTACAACAGCTTTACCTAGTTAGTGCAAGCCTGAAACATATGAAAATATGGTGTTCTATAATAGATAAAGTTCAGCGACTGTTTTGGAAGACACATAGTGTTGGGATTTATTAAATTCATGTCCAACTCTATACTGTTTGATTAGTACAATATCGTCCACTTTATGGCCCTAGGCAAGCCCGCATGGTTTTACTTTTGGTTTCCTTTCCAAAAGGTCTCGTACTAATTAGAGTTGGACATCTCTCTATATATTAGACATTACTTCGTCTAACTTCCAATGTGGGACATTCTCCCCCTAAACTAAGGACCACACTATTCTCGTTTGTTTTTTTCTTTGAAAATTCTTCTCCACAACGTCACAGGTACCATGATCTTCTGACTAGTCTTTGCCAAACCTCCATTTCCATCTTGAAGGGTCCCCATTCTTACTTAAATGGTATTTTGGTCTTCTTGCAGATCTTCGTCAACCTGGGGCTCTGATACCAATGTTGGGATTTATTAAATCCATGTCCAACTCTATATTGTTTAATTAGTACGATATTTTTTACTTTGGACCTTAGGCAAGCCCGATGGTTTTACTTTTGGTTTCCTTTTCAAAATGTCTCGTACTAATTAGAGTTGCACATCTATTTATATATTAGACATTACTTCTTCTAACTTCTAATGTGGGACTTTGTTTGATATCTCACACATAGGAGATAAGGAAGGGGTTATACTGGAAGCTGAAACTGCAAACTTTCTCAGTAACCATCGCGGATTTTGGTTTTACACAATTGGACAGCGCCAAGGGTTGCGTTTACTGGGTGGACCCTGGTACGTTGTTGAGAAGGACACCAAGAACAATGTTGTGTTTGTCTCGAGAAACTACTACTCAATCGACAAGAGAAGGAGGGTTTTCCGTGTTGGCTCTTTATTAGTGGGAATTAGACAATGTTAGCCAGCTTCTTTGCAAGGTAAAAAGAATATCATTTGTTAGTTTTCTACACACGATAGCTACTTGGCACTGATAACTTGAGTTTTATAGGTAAGGCATAGGCTTGGCTTCTTCAGCTGCAGCTTTGAAATGGAAGCAGATGGAGATGTTGAGGTTGTACATCTTGATGAAGATGACCAAGGTATAGCTGCTGGACAGTTTTTTGCCTTCTAGGAAGGAACCAATTGTACCGGATCAGGCGTTATACTGGAGTCATGGGACGATCAGTGTTTCCCGGTCTGTGCAAAATCTCTTCAATTCGCGGCTATGCAAGACAAAACTAAACTTGGGAAATCTGTCAAAATCATGACCATGCCAGTTACTACATCTGTTGAGGCTGAGCCAGGAGAGACAAGTGAAGAAGAAAAGCTTGTCAACGCCTCACTACAAGAAAACATCGGGATACTGAGGGAAAAAATCGTCGTTATGTCGTCGGAATAACGCTATTCCGACGACATACCGACGAAAAAAGTCCTCGGAAATATCTCCTCGGAAATTCATACTTCCTCGGAATTCCGTCGGAAATTTCCGACGGAATTCCGAGGAAACAAAATTCCGAGGAAACTCCGAGAAACATATGTTCGTCGGAAGGTTCCTCGGAATATACCGATGGAATTCCGATGGTCAAATCCTCGGAAGTTTCGACAAAACATTCCTCGGAATGTTTATCGGAAAATTCCGAGGAACATATGTTCCTCGGACAATTCCGAGGAACATATTTCCCTCAGAATTTTCCGAGGGAATGGAGTTCCTCGGAAAATTCCGAGGGAGTTTTGTCCCTCGGAATTTTCCGAGGAACTCCATTCCCTCGGAAAATTCCGAGGGAAATATGTTCCTCGGAATTTTCCGAGGGAAGAAAGTTCCTCGGAATTTTCCGAGGAACTCCATTCCCTCGGAATTTCGAAAAAATTTATTTTTTTAAAAAAAATTTAAATTTTTTAAATTTAAATTTAAAAATTTAAAATTAAAATTAAAATTGAATAAAACATTAAATAAAACATAGTAGATAATATTCAAAGTTAAATAAAACATTCAGAGTTTTTGGTAAAAAAAAAAAACTACGGGTCTTGGATGTTCGGGAACACCTCGTTCGGGTACATCCTCTTCATCATCTCCATCATCTGCTCGTTGAGCCTCTTCTGGGTCTCATAGCCCGCCTGTTGAGCTGCCATCTGGGTCTCCAACGCAGATATCCGATCATCCTTGTCCTTCAGCTGAGCCGTAAGAACTTCCGGATCAACATATGGCGGTGGTGCAGAAGAAGGAGCAGCCGACCGGGAGCGACGACCCAAACCGACCATACGTCCCTTCTTCTTTGGAACCGACTGAAATATAAAAAACCAAATTTAGATAATATAAATTGATAATAAAATAAAAATCAAGAAATAAATAAATTGAACTTTAAAAAAAAAAACTTACCGATTCAACGATTTCGTTGATTCGAACCCGGGACAAGTTGGTCGAAGCCGTCGAATCGTCATCATCGGTTTGAAGCTGAGACACTTCGTCGTACACCTGAGTTTGGACCAGGTCGACCACGTCCCTCACAAGACCATCATCAATCTGACCGGTCTTCTTGTTGGTATACGCCCTTTTCATTAGGGCGAGATCATCAACCGGCTCGCCCTCATTTTCTTCCGCCTTGAAAAAAAAATAAATTAAACAAACATTAGAAATTTGAAAAAATGCATAAAAAATAAAATTCTGAAACTTAAATAATTAAAGAAAAAGCGGTTGAACTTACCATGCGATCCGCGAGAGTGGCAATAGATTGGGCACCCAAGTTATGCTTGTAGATGCCCTTCCCTTTACGGTCGCTCCTGCGGTTGTTGGAGTTGGTGGAAGAAGTTTCTTTCGTCTCTTCCTTATCCCAATGCTCACACAACTCCTTCCATACCGTGTCGTTCATCGACTTTGGGACCTTTTAATTTTTTTAAAAAAAAAGTTTAATAATTTAAAAAATAGTTTAATAAATTAAAAATTGTTAATAAATTAAAAACTACCTTGTTTACTTCCCACTTCTTCTTCCACTCGTACATCTGCTTCCCATAGTTGTCCATAACTTTATCGACAAAATGGTTATAGATAGAGAGCGTATCATCGGAATTCCAGTTGAATTCTTGCTGAAATAGTTTAAAAATAGTTTTTAAGCACAAAAATATAAATAGTTTAATAATTACAAAAATAGTTTTAATAAATAAAAAATAGTTTAATAAATATAGAAAATAGTTTAATAATTACAAAAAAAAGTTTTAATAAATAAAAAATAGTTTAATAATTAAAAAAATAGTTTTAAAATATTTAAAATGTTTAATAAATATAGAAAATAGTTTAATAATTACAAAAAAAAAAGTTTTAATAAATAAAAAATAGTTTAATAATTAAAAAAATAGTTTTTAAAATATTTAAAATGTTTAATAAATATATAAAATAGTTTAATAATCACAAAAAATAGTTTTAATAAATAAAAAATATAAGTAAAAAATTTGAATTCTTACCGCAAACTGACGAAACCACAGATGCTGCTTCTCGACGGGGAAGTGAGTGAAAATCGGATGTCCCTTGTCGAGGGCAGAGTACATCATACGGTTGATCCATGCGCTGATCCCGTTCCCGGATCGGTTGAACCTAATAAAAAGAACAAATTATTAATAATCAATCAAATTTTAAGGAAAAAAAATAAAAGTTTAATTACCATGTTTGACCATGTCCATGTGGATACTCAGTGAGATAGGGAAGATGGTCACGACCGGGCTGTCGAACCAACTCCGCAACACTCATCACTCCCGGAGGACCCGTAGGAGCAGGAGCGGGTATAGCAGCGGGAGCGGGAGCAGCAGGAGCGGGTAATGGAGAAGGAGATGTATGGTAGGAGCTGTGGGGCGAAACGGAATCCTGAACATGGCTGGACGAACCCCGAGACTGGCTCCCCATACCACCCCGGCTACGACGCTGGCGAGGCCGGATCTGATCATCATTAGACCTGTAAATTAAAAAAAAAAATAGTTTTAATTAAAAATAATTTTTAATCACAAAAATATAAATAGTTTAATAATTAACAAAAAAAGTTTTTATAAATAAAAAATAGTTTAAAAATTAAAAAAATAGTTTTAATAAACCCCAAAAACAGTTTAATAATTACAAAAAATAGTTTTAAAAATATTTAAAATGTTTAATAATTACAAAAAATAGTTTTAATAATATTAAAAATGTTTAATAAATATAAAAATTTATATTTTATATATAAAATACATAAAACGTTTTATTACCACAAAAAAATGATTTTAAATATTATATATATATGATTTTTAATCACAAAAAAGTTTTATAGATTTTAAAAATCATTAATAAATATATAAATGATTTTAAAATGCAAAAAATAGATTTTATATACAAAAAACGTTTTGAATATATACATATATAATTACAAATTCGATTTTTATAACCACAAAATCAATAAAAACCAAAAAAAAATCCAAATCAAGTGAAATACATAATCAAACTCGATTTTACACAATCCTACCATTCAACCTAACAAAAATCTATAAATCTCATTCCAAAATCATCAAATCTACTTCAAAACCATACAAATCTACCCTAAGAGAGTGGGATAGGGTTCTTACATGATTATGGGAGTGGAAATCGCGAGGGAGAAGAGAGAAATCGCCGGAAATCGCAAGGGAGAAGAGAGGAGTCGGCGGAAATCGCAAGGGAGAGAAAGTGAGGCGGAGAGAAATGGGGAAGAAGATCGCGTTCGACCTAATAAAATGACGCGTCCGACGGAAACTATCCGTCGGAATTTCGTCGGAATTATTTAATGCATCCGTCGGAATTTCCTCGGAATTCTTTGATTCAATTTTCGCGAAATATTTGGCGGCTTGGTTTACCCGGTTAAATGAAAATATTCCGAGGAACCATGATTCCTCGGAATACCCTCGGTAATTACCGAGGAAATTCTGAGGAACCAGGGTTTGGGGTTTTAAAACATCGATTATTTTCGCCGTATTTCATTTCTTATACAATTATAATGCATACCATTGAGGATTCTTTGTATAGATGATCATAAACCATGAAATAACACAATTTCAAAAATAATTGTAAGTATTCCCTTTACCGTTTATTAAAGTGTATAAGTGTTTCTCTTATGTTGTGTGGTTTTCCTTCATGGAATCGTAAAAGTGTTTGTTATTGGATAAAACACCAAAGTTCCTAGTTCCAAACATCATAATCTGGTTAAGACACTTAATGAAGGTTATATACATGTTATTCAATCCGTAAAACGTTGTTTTCGGTTTAAAACCCCAAGTTCCTCGGAATTTCCTCGGAAATTTCCGAGGGAATTCCGAGGAAACAATTATCTTCGTCGGGATTTCCTCGGAAAATTCCGAGGAGATTCCGAGGAAAAAGAATCTATAATCAAATCCCCATGTTCCTCGGGATTTCCTCGGAAATTTCTGAGGAAATTCCGAGGAATTCCTTACTTCGTCGGAATTTCCTCGGAAACTTCCGAGGAGATTCCGAGGAAAAGGAATCTATAATCAAGTCCCTAAATCGAGAAGATCTATTCCGAGGAAATTCCGAGGAAAACCTATCTGTCCTCGGAATTTCCTCGGTATTTATATTTAAAAAAAAATAAAAAAAGTCGACGCTAGTCTGTTTCCGAGTCGTCATCACCAGATGAATCTGAATCTGGATCTTGGTGAAACTCTCCAATCACTGGTTCATCCTCTACGTGAACGGCGGCTTCCTCTCCGAAGTCGGTTAAATCGACTGCAAGGCCAACTCCACCTAAATCTTCTGCTGCACTTAAGTTGCCGGATGTGCTTGGTTGTAGTGGGTCTTCCAGCTCAGAACTTCCCTGAACTCGGCCTCTCGGGTTGAGTCTTGTAACAGTAACCCATGGATCATCTCTGTTCCTTACCCGGGGGTACTTGATATAACAAACCTGATCGGCCTGAGAAGCAAGAATGAAAGGATCATAATATTGCAGCTTCCGTCTTGAATTTACTGATGTAACACCAAATGCATCTGTTCTCACACCTCGATCTGGAGTGTTGTCGTGCCAATCACAATAGAAAACAGTACAGCGCAATCCAACCATGCCCAAATACTTGATTTCCAAAATCTCATTTATGTGTCCGTAGTATACATCATCTCCTGATGCAGAACAAACACCAGCATCGTAAGTCGTACTCGAACGTCTCCTCTTCTGAGTTGTGAATGCATATCCTCGAGTACAAAATCTCGGATATGACTTCACAACAAAGTTTGGTCCAACGACCATCTCGCGTATCCAATCGTCAAATGTTTCACCTCTTGCCAAACCATCACTCACATAAGTAAACATCCATCCACCAAATTCTCTCTGCTTCATTTCTTCTAGTTCGTCCTCTGTGGCGTATCTATATTCGAACCGCTTTTCTGCCATGAAAATCCTTTCATATTGAAGAACATCTTCGCAGTTGGTGAGTAAATATGTTTGCAAATGACTGCGCTCCTGATCAGTAAGTCGACGGTCCTTTGGTTTTCCGCTAAGTCGTCCAACGTCTGTGAAAATGTCTGGAACCTTCCAATGATATGTTGCCCGTTCGCCTCTATCATCATGCCGAGCAGGTCTTCTGTTTTTGGTCTGAACTTCTGCTGGAAAGTAGTACTCGGCAAAGTTTGAAGTTTCTTCATTGATCATCTGTGCGACTATAGACCCTTCCACCCTACTTAAATTTTTCACCATCTTCTTCAAATGGAACATATACCGCTCATACAGATACATCCATCTATACTGCACAGGACCACCAAGTTCCAATTCTCTTACCAGGTGAATAACAAGATGCTCCATAACATCAAAAAATGAGGGAGGAAATATCTTCTCAAGGTTGCACTGAATCACAGCTATGTTAGTCTTCAAATTTTCAATACCTTCAAGAGTCACTGATCTTGTGCATAAATCGCGGAAGAAACCACTTATCCCTGCAATTGCTTCATGAACATTTCGTGGTAATAGTTCCTTGAAGGCAAACGGAAGGAGGCGCTGCATCATTACATGGCAATCATGGCTTTTCAAGCCAGTAAACTTTCCTTCCTTTCTGTCGATACAGTTACGCAAATTAGATGCGTAACCGTCTGGAAATTCCACATCGTTTGAAATCCAGTCAAAGAACGCATCCTTTCCCGCTGCATCAAGTCGGTATATGGGAAAAGGAGCCCTACCACTCTCATCAACATGAAGTTCTGAACGATCACATATATCGACTAAATCCAGTCTTGACTTCAAATTATCCTTTGTTTTACCTTGAACATTAAGGATCGTGTTCATGAGATTGTCAAAAAAGTTCTTCTCAATATGCATGACATCTAAATTATGCCTTAGTAGATGATCCTCCCAGTATGGCAGATCCCAAAAAATACTTTTTTTGTGCCAGTTATGTAGGTTTCCAACACCATCTACCGGAAAACGCTCATGTCCACCGACGTCTGGCGTCCTTTCTGCACCAAAATCTCTAAGTTGTGTCTTCAAATCTTTCCCACGAATTTCCGGAGGTGGACTGTCAAACACCCTCTTGTTCTTCGTAAACAAATTCCTACTTCTACGATATGGATGATCTGGTGGTAGAAATCTCCTGTGACAGTCAAACCAACACGTTTTCCTTCCGTGTTTTAGTTGGAAAGCATCAGTGTTATCTTGACAATATGGACATGATAGCCTTCCATGCGTTGTCCATCCAGATAACATACCATATGCTGGAAAATCACTTATTGTCCACATTAGTACTGCCCGCATTTGAAAGTTTTCTTTACACGAAACATCGTATGTTTCAGCACCTTGAGCCCATAGTTGTTGCAACTCATATATTAGTGGCTGAAGAAACACATCAAGTGATCTCTTAGGATGCTCTGGTCCGGGAACGAGAATCGAGAGAAACAAAAACTCTCGTCGCAAGCACAAGTTTGGGGGTAGGTTGTATGGTGTAAGAATGACTGGCCATAGAGAATACTGTCTTCCACTCTTGCCAAACGGGCTGAAACCATCAGTACATAATCCAAGGTAGACATTTCTTCTCTCATACGCAAAGTCGGGATACTTTGATTGGAAATGCTTCCACGCTTTTGCATCTGAAGGATGTCTGATCTCACCATCTGTTGAGTGCTCCGCATGCCATCTCATTGGTTGCGCTGTGCGTTCAGACAGATACAGCCTCTGCAACCTTTCCGTCAAAGGCAAATACCACATCCTTTTATATGGTACTGGAACTCTTCCACTCGTATCTTTATAACGAGGCTTCCCAAAATTTGCATGAAACCCGCTGTTCATCCGCCCTCCAATAAATCATGCAGTTGTCTCTGCATACATCTATTACCTGATACGATAAACCAAGACCAGCTACGAGTTTCTGAACCTCGTAGTATGAGCCAGGAGCTACATTATCTTCGGGTAGAATACCTTTTACATAATCAGCAATCGCATCCACACAGTCTTCAGCCAAATTATAATCCGTCTTAATGCCCATCAATCTTGTAGCAGATGATAAAGCTGAATGACCATCTCTGCAACCTTCGTACAATGGTTGCTTTCCAGCATCCAACATATCATAAAATCTCCTAGCTTCGGCATTGGGTAAATCTTCCCCTCTAAAATGATCATTTACCATCTGCTCAGTACCTACACCGTAATCTACATCCGTTCTAATTGGATCTTCTAATCTAACCGCTGGCTGAGGTTCGCTAGTACTACCATGTTCATAATCAGTTTCTCCATGATGATACCAAATTTTGTAACTTCGTGTAAACCCACTCAAATATAGATGAGTCCAAACATCCCATTGTTTAATAACTTTTTTATTTTTACAATTAGAGCAAGGACATCTTAACATACCTGTTTTTGCTTCCGGTTGTCGGTGAACTAACCCCATGAATTCGGTTATACCTTGTTGGTATTCTTCCGTAAGCAATCTCGTGTTCGGATCCAAATGAGGTCGATCGATCCAAGAACGAAAATAATTTGAAGAAGACATGTTTTTTATGAATCAAATTCGTGTGTAAAGAAAGTGAGAGGGAGGATGAAGATATGGAGTGAATGAAGAGGAAGAGGGGTGCTTGTATTTATAGTTGAAATCCTGTCGACGGTCCGAGGAAATTCCGACGGAATTCCGATGCAAACGGCTAGTTCGTCGGAATTTCCTCGGAATTTTTAAAATCCCCCAACGGCTCTCCAACGGCTCTCTAACGTCTATAATATTTCCTCGGAATTCATCGGTTTTTTCCGAGGAATACTAGTTTCCTCGGTATTCCGTCGGAATATTCCGACGAGATGTATTATCCTCGGAATTCCGTCGGAATATTCCGAGGAAATTCCGAGGAAATTCCGAGGAAGCTAAATTTTGTGTTTCCTCGGAATTGCCTCGGAAATTCCTCGGTATATTCCGAGGAATTCATTTTCCGTCGGAACGTCCGTCAGAATACCGCTGTTTTCTTGTAGTGCCTGAAACAGAGGAAAAATGGTGTAGTAGTCTGAAAAAGCCACTTGAAGAGTTAAAAACTCGAGAAGCAAATGCGTAGAGTAAGGGATTAGATAACCAGTACTCCCTCCGTTTTGGATTATAAAAGGTTATAGAAAGTTTGTGATGTTTCAATATGTAAGATGTTTTCATATTTTTAGGTAATTTTTAAGTTTATTAAAATTTGTGTAACCAGTATTTTTTGTGCATTGTAATTGGTTAAATAGTTTTTAATACATATTCTAGTGATATTTTTAGGTAAAAAGTAAACTTCTTAATACTTGTGCATATGTTTAAAACATTATAAATTTTGGAACAAAGGGAGTAGTATTTTAGGAAAAACAGATGTATCTATTTGATGGAGTTGCATACACAATTGTTGTTATCTTTAGCTGCATTTTATTCTACTTCTTGGAGAGATTTACATGCGCACATGTCTCCATGTGTTTGCCAACTAAGAGATTCAGCTTCATTGTCTTCTCCATGGAAGAGACACTCTTTTGTTGTGTTCGTTACAATTGAAAACAATAAAAAATTCGGCAACTATGTGGTTTTGGATAACATTTTTATATATTTCCACATTTGTCTTCTTCATCATTGTTCGTCCATTCTGGAGCAGTTTATATAGAAGAATCAACAAACCCGTTGTTGAACTACTCCGGTTGCAGCTTATATGGCTCATGTGCATAATCAAAGTCCTGTGAGGGATTTGGTTTCAGCCATATTTTGTTATACAAGCACAAGAGGTCGCTTAAGGACCACGTCAAGGCCTTTGGGAAATGGCAATGTTTCATGTGGATCGATAGCATTGGAGAAATCACGAGGACTACTTGTTAATTATACTTTTATAAATCTATGTCTAGGCAATCTAAATTTAATTTAATTCAACACTAATAATATTTTAGAAAAAAACATACTAACCTTATCCATATTTTTATTAAACTTAGATGCGATTAATCCACCAATTGATTTTTTCTTTCCTTTCCAAGTTTTTAACACAATTTTTTTATGTTATAATCATTTTATGTGGTTTTTAAGATATCTCACTTTACATGTCTCTTTATATATTGACTTAAATACACAACCAAAAGAACCACTTAATACTGTCACACATGTGTCTTTACATATATCATATAGAACTCTGCATAATATCTATATATACTTCAATACTAGGTATTTTGCCCGCGATGCGGGCTTAAATATTTTCATAATTTTTGAAAAGTTATTTGTACACTATATTCATTATACTAAAATAAATCTTAAAATAACTTAATATTATATTTTTAATTATATAATTAAAAAAATTATTTGATTTCTATTTAATTATGTAATTTATGTTTTTAACTTTTTACTAAAATACTTTTTCAGATAACAATACAATATATATATATATATAGAATTTTTTTAATTATATTTTTAGATTTTGGATAATTCAATATTTTATTTTAAATTATTTAATTAATAATATTATTAGATTAATATTTACTTTCATAAATCATGTTTTTAACTTTTTACTAAAATATTTTTTCAGATAACAATACAATATATACATAAATTACTATTTTTTAAATTATATTTTCAGATTTTGGATAATTCTTACTATTATTAATTTTAATCAATTATCTAATCAAATAAATTAAAATTTCGTTTTTATTTTTTAATTTAGTTATACATTTTATTCATTAAGGGTATAAACGTTATTAACCGCTCTAACTTTTAACGTGAGAGCTCGATTCCAAAAATTTACTTCGCAAATAATAGTATAGATTATGTTAGGAAAGATGATTATCAATAAATCCAAATTACAATGACTTCAATGATATCATATTAAAGTTTAGTGTGAACTTGATCTTGATAATTAAACCAAAAGACACACATATCAAATAAGAATATAAAATATTTTTATATTCTCCCACTTGACCTTTATGACCTTAAAAGTTCTATAATTTTACTGTACACATTTAATCGAGTTCACTTGATTTTACTAAAATTAAAACTGACTGAATTATGGTGGTTGTATATCATTAATCGACACAGTCCCTTCCATGTATCATAAACCAATTCCAATTTTATATTTATTCTATTAAAATTGAATCACCTTTTAAAAATAACCATTTATTCATCTTAATAATTACAGCTTCTACCACTAAATTGATAACTATTAATTAATTAATCACAAATCATTTATTTTGTTAGATTATCCTTTAACCAGACTTACGATTATTCTCTAACCAATTTACAATAAAATTAAATATTTATTTAAAATGTGACATACAAACTTTAGTTTTTATATATTCATGTATATTATTATTATTTCATTTCACATAAAAATATAAACTATAATTCTTTTATTAAAACATATATAATTATTTTTCAAATATTTTTTTTGATGATTAGGATAATTCACACAGATATATTTGAATCATAAGAATACAACAAATAAAAATTTCAGTTTAATATTTTGTTCAAAAATAACACATAAGTGGGATTTATTTTGAATATTAAAAACTTAGAGAAACATATATCTATCTTATTAAAGCATAAGTATATTTTATTTGGCATAAAATATTTTATTTTATAAAGCTAATTTATTGATATATATATAAACATACTAATTGATGTTTTAATTTACGTAAATATGAATATTTTATTTTTCACCTTAAAATAGAGTTTATAGTAAAAATGGTACATTTGTACTCTACTTTTCATGCTGTAAACAAACGCGAATCAAATCGTAGAAAGCAAAAGAGAGAGAAAAAACGAATTGAGGCAAATATCCATCTTAGGTTTGTACATTATTGTGTGAATAATAACTTTACAATCTTTAGATCCATATTTATAGTAGTCTCAAAACTTGATTTTCTTATCACTTTTAGGAATACATACTTATCTATAAAAGGTAAATTTTCCTGATCCTTTATTTTTGGAACACAAATTTTCCTAATCCCATAGGTTTATCTTACCGCAACGGTGGGTTTTTACTGGTGCATAGAGATTTAAGACAGTTCTAGATGCAACATTTCACTATATATAGTAAAAAATGGTTTACTCTATTTAGACTATTTCCAATGCCACTCTATTATTTATCTAAATCTTATTAAAACATAAGTATATTTTATTAGACATAAAATATTTCATTTTAGTAAGCTAAATTTTTCAATATACATAAATATACTAAATGATATTTTAATTTAGAAAGAATTACATTGAGAGACAGTTTTAAGTTTTTTTGTATAACATAATAAGGAAGTTTATGCTACCAATACATTTTCTTTGAACAACTTCTTTTTTTCATAAACAAACTACTCAATTCACAACTAAACTCATGACTAACCAAACCAGTGTATTCACGGGAAATAACCTCAACCACACATCTATCTTCCCACTCCACGGCCCATATATCTATTTTTTTATTGGCAGGATTTCATCACAACCCTCCATTCTTATAAATAATCTAATGGTCAAGCTGATCATAGACAAAATGGGCCCCTCTACCTTTCTTCCTCGTCTTCTTTTTCCCAACCATTCTATTTTCTTTTCGAAATTGGAATCTGATTTTTCAGATTATTTTTTCAAAAGAACTTGCATGTAATTATTGTCTCTGTTGCTCAATCTATCTTTTAAAATAGGTCAAGGTGCATCTCCGATGATGGTTTAATAATGGCATATACGAAAACGCCATCAACGGCAGAGACATTATCAACTTTGGTGTAGCAACAACAAAGACATAGACGACGGTGGAGCAATTTCGACGGCAAAGACGATGCATAAGACCCGACATCCACCATGGAACAGAATATGAAAATCAAGAAATTCATCCACCAGGACCACCACCAGCGAGAATCGTGACTGTTTTATTCCGGAAATTTTGATTGACTCACAATCTCAAACCATAACGAGCATCTTTGTCTGTAGTATCAAACCGCAGACCACCTGCCTGAGCCGCTACACTCGTCGTCGCCGTCAAGCTCCACTCGCATTCACAAAGAGAAAGCTCAATCAACAATGGTCTACTCTCTCATAATTGCATAATTCCGTTATTTTTAGGTTAAATTTGATTTTGTCCCAAACACTCTGATTTGCATATACATCCTATCTAATTGACCCTAGATTTTCGAATATACAATTTAGCTCTTGTTTGATGGAGAATCTTGTTTTTTTTTTGAACATTTGACCCCTAAATTGTTGCAGCATTTTGTTTTTGAACCCAAAAACTTTCAAATTTGCATTTGTATCCTTTACGATATGCAATGAACAAACATATTGGAATCATAAATGATAAGTAGACAGTCATGCGTTAGACATATTTGAATCCACAAAACTGCATTTTTCTATTGTTCATGTGTGTCCACATGCACGCTGAATTTACATTATCCATGTGTACAAAAAACCATGTGTACACCTAAATCCCGTAAGAGACTAAGCTGCAAAATTAATATAAAGTGATAGAGAGTTTTTTCAAACTGAGAACGTTGGAGCTAAGATAGTGAGACAAGCTGCTTTCAAACTAATGAGATAGCTAGTGATCGAACAATGACTTTGGTTGTTCTTGCACTAGGTCGCATGCTGAAAGTGTAAGAATTTGTAATTTTGAATGCAGATGCATGTCTTTGTGAATTATAAAGATCGTTGATTGGTTGGAATGTGATGTTTAAATTGGATGTTTGTAAAAAGTGTCCATGTAAATGTTTGTAAAAAGTATCCATGTAAATGTTTTGTAATCAACGAACACATTATTTTTTAAGTCGATGTACATGTCGAGTCAAGCTCGTGTACACGTGGACTATCTCGTCAAGCTCGTGTACACGTAAATGTCTATGTTTGTGTACACGTAAATGTCTTTGTTTGTGCACCGGTTCTCCGTGTCAATCTTAAACTTTTATGTACACCAAAACCTATCAGCGTCCATTCGTGAAACTGAAGTCTTGTGACACAAAATAATTTAGACTTTGCTTTGAATTCTCAGGCAGCATAGATTTTTTTGTACATATATATACACTATTTGATCATACACTGTTGAAGCTTGTAAATCCATGTTAGAAATTTGTAAATGTCTAACTGAAACCGAAGTCTCGTACATCCGGATTTCAAAATATTTTCTACATTTGTAAAGCCACATTTGTAATCTTTTTTTATACATCCACTTTACATAGTTTCCGGTGGACAACAATATCAGAATGTATAAATTTACTAAGATGTATCCGATTATACAATTTCCTTCTTGATGAGCCACTTGTATATTTTTTTTTAAATACATCCAGCTTACACAATGTATCCATCATAGTGTACATGTGGACACTGTGTATCCCAATGTACACTAGTGCTCATTTCTACATTTGTAAAGCGGCTTTACAAATGTAGAAATGAGCACTAGTGTACATTGGGATACACAGTGTCCACATGTACACTATGATGGATACATTGTGTAAGCTGGATGTATTTTAAAAAAATATTAAAAGTGGCTCATCAAGAAGGAGATTGTACATTTGGATACATCTAGTACACATATACATTCTGATATTGTTGTCCACAGGAAACTATGTAAGGTGGATGTATAACAAAATATTACAAATGTGGCTTTACTATTTGTACATCCACCTTACACAATGTATCCATCATAGTGTACATGTGGATATTATCAATAAAGTGTACATGTGTACACTGTATCCAAATGTACACTAGTGCTCAATATTTCACATCTAAATCATTTTATTTGTACATGGTACACAAACTGAGTGATATCTCATGATTTTAATGGTACACAAGTTGAGTGATACCTCATGATATTTAACATCTATTGATATTTAACATCTCATGATATTTTCAAATCATAAACATTTGGGGTATAAACGAAATGAAACAAGACAGTAGGGACTAATGATGTAAAATCGGAATATTCGCTGGTCTAGGTTGTACAATTAAAAATATTGGGAATAATTGTAAAGACACTTGAACATATTAGAAGTTTGAGATAAATTGGAGAATAACCAAGAGTTGGAGGACCATATGTTGTAAATAATAAAAAGTTCACCATTGTTGCTCCTATCAAGCTTTCTCTTGGATCTGCGGCTGAAGCGATGACGATTCCGGCAGCCACAACTACGATCTCGAGCATGACGACCATGGCGAGGAGGAGACACGTTGACCTTTAAACGTATTATCGTAAATGGAGCTCATGGTTTACATTGGCTTGATGTGGAGGAGACGGAAAATCTTGGCTTTTGATTCGCTGTCGTACATCCGCGTTCTCCTCTGACCATAGCTTTCTGAATTTACTTGTCATCTACATCCCATTTAATCAAAAACGAAAACAGTTTTTTTTTTCTGGGAACTTATTTTATCTTAATTAATACATGTAAGAGATAAGATAAAACAGAAGAAAAAAAATTGATAGACTTTGGTTGTTGTCGAATCTCTTCGGGTCCACCACTGATTTTTAAATTTTAAAAAATCAATCAAATGAAAACCACCTAACTAAACTCTAGGCCTGGGATTTCGGGTATTCGGATCGGTTCCGGGTAAGATCCGTTCGGGTCCGGATATTCGGTTATTTACAAATTGTATCCAATGAGTACTTGGAACAGTTCGGTTCGGTTTCGGATCGGTTTTCGGTCGGTTCCGGGTCGGTTCCGGATATTAAATTATTAAACCAAAACTAATATTTTTATGTATTTTATATTTTCTATTTTTTTTTTTTTTTTTTTTAAAATAGTTTAATCCAAATCGGATATATATGTATAGTTTGAAAGTAACTACAACGAAATAGAAGTGGTGCAGTGGTAAAAGTTGATGTACTTTCAACTTTCCCACCCGGGTTCGAAACCCATGAGGTGCAAATCCATGTTTTTTAAACATTATTTCGGTTTAAACGGGTACCCGATCGGATCCGGATAAAAACCCGAACCGACCCGATACCCGTGGATATTCATAAACATTACCCATCGGTTAAATATGCCTTATCCGAAACCGATCCGAACCGGTCCATTTCGGGTCGGATCCGGTTCGGTATTCGGTTCCGGTTAAAAAGTCCCAGGCCTACTAAACTCAATGCACTGGTTACACTTTTTTAGAAGGGTAAATTGAGTTTTTTCACTCAAAAACTACCCAAGTAGCACAAACTGTCATAGGGGTTACTAAAACTTGTAAATTGTCTTAGAGCATCTCCAAAAAAGAACTCTATTTTGAAGTTTTCAAAAATCTATATTTGAAGTTTTAATGTGTTCTTCTCCAAAAGTAAAACTTCAAACCTAACTTCAAAATTATTTATATTTTACACTATGGTCCTTATATTTGTCATAGTTGATGTAAATTCATAAAACTTCTATAAATAACTAGTATATATATATATATATAAATATTACAGAAATATTAATTAAAAAAAATCTTACACTAAAATATAAAATTATAAATAAAAGTACATAATTAAATATTAAACTGCAAGCAGATATTACATTATTCCATAAAATTATTTTCATAATGCTCCCATATATGATCAATTAGTGCATTTCGAAGTAAGAAATGATTCTCTTTATTTTTTATTTGTAGATTACGTGCCAAAAATTGTTGAAATCGGATATCCTCATAATATGGCTGCTGATAGTTTGATATCATCAAACGAAAAAATCCTTGATCTTTTAAACGAAAGTATAACAAACAGGGAAAAATGTCATGAGATGATTGAATTACGACTGCAAAATGAAGCAAAAAGTTAGTTTTTAAAGAAGTAAAAAAAGAAAATAAAATATTGCTAAAAAAACTTAGCTTCTATCGATGATGTTAATATTCGTGAATACATTCGATCTGAACAAGAAAGAATCATACGAAAAATGCGTCAAGAGCAACAACAACAATCATCTTCGGTTACAAAAAATTTGTTTGGACAATATTTTGGAGATTTTGGAGGTTCCGGAGCAAATTTACCAGGCTATAGTGTTGTTATAATATTTAAATTTGAGTAATATTTATGTCTTTATGTGTCTTTTTAATAAGTTTTTATTATGGTTTTGTGTAATATTCTTGTTGTTTAATTCTAATTTTAAAATATTATAAATCTTGTTTTAATTTTTTTATTTAATTTCATGTGTAAAACTTAAATTTATAAAACAAATTTGAAATATTTATGAGATATAAAAGTTTTAAGGATTAATACAATAAACAAAAAATATTTAAGAATTATAAATATGATGTATTATTGTAAGGACCAAAATGCAAATAAAAAGATTTGAAGTTTTGAAGTTCCTTTTTGGAGAGTAAAAAACTCTATATTTGGAGTTATAAAGTTTCTTTTGGAGATGCTCTTAGAGTGTTAATAACTCTTTAATCTATATATAAAGCCAATGGTACTAACTGATGTTTTAATGGGAAAAGGAAAAAAGTCGGTTATAAATATAGAAAGCCTAATTCAAAGCAAGGAAATTCACATAATCACATGCATTTAGAAGTCGGCACAAGATTACAATTTCCATAGCACCTTGTTTTTACCGAGTTCTTGTCTTTAATCGAGTTTGAAATTACAGTGAATTATGCATGTTATGCTACCATAAAAACAGTTGAATAAAAACTATGTAAGCACTTATTGATGTAGAGATAAACTTGATTCAGAGTTAGGAGAGTATATCATACAAGTTCTAGAAAGAAGACAAAATGAATTTCTTGAATCTCGAAAAAATCTTGATTTATTTTTATTATATATGTGGGATGAGACAGTTTTTCATAATTCAAGAAATACATCCAATTTATCCCCGTATTGAAATCGTGTTTTATTAAATTAATGTAGTTATTACTTTTTGTTTTCATAATTCATGCAATTAGGTAGCTATCCAGCTAATATTTAGGTACCCAACTCGACCATAAATAGAAGCATTCTAAAAGACATTTTAGTCAACAAGCCAAACAAAGAAATGAACGAAATGGAGACTAAAACTCAGGTGGAGGATTCGATAATCCAAGAATCATTGCTTACTTGCATTGATCTCGCAAACTCTGATCATCAATCAGTTCTTTCGCTCAAGCAGGACTGAGTCCATTTATTAATTTATTTCTTTTTGTAACAACCAATGATTTTGTTAGGAGAGTTTCTTGTTTCAGGCATGTCTGGATAGTGGGTTTTTCTATGTTATAAACCATGGAATAAGCGAAGAAGTCATGGACAAGGCTTTCGAGCAGAGCAAAAATTTCTTCGCTCTTCCTTTGGAGGAGAAGATGAAAGTGTTGAAAAATGAAAAACATCGTGGCTATACACCGTTTTATGATCAGATCCCTGATCCTGAGAATCAAGTCCAAGGTACGTGTAACAAGTTTCTCACTTCAAAACGTTTTGTTGAGTGCTCTCACTCATACGTCTTTTTTATTTTTAAGGGGATCACAAAGAAGGTTACTACATTGGATCCGAAGTTCCCAGAGATGATCCTCAGTGGGATTATCCATTCTATGGCCCCAACCCTTGGCCTGATCCTGGTTAGTGAGCTCTTTGTTTGGTATACCTGAACAAAAATAGACTTTGGTGTTCTGTTTTAGCAGATTACTTCCCTTTCCTTCTTTTATACGTTCCATTAGACTTTGTTGTTCTGTTTTATAAGATTAGTTCCTTTTCCTGCTTTTATACTTTCCATTTTTCTTGTATATAAGATATATACTCCTTCTGTTCCATCATGATAGATTGATTATACCTTTCACACATATTCCCTTTGTTTCACTTTAAGTGGTGTTTTAAAAAAATAATTGTTTCATTTTAAGTGATGTTTTCAAGTTTCTATATAAAAATAAATGAAATTTGATGTTTAAGACCATTTATATTAGTATGATTTTTATTGGTTGAATTAAATGTTGTTTTAGGCAAAAAATAAATAAAAGTTTATAATTCCTTAATCGGTATGCAAAAACTTTTAAAACTAACTATTCAGAAACAAGAGAGTATTAGAAATGATTAATGCATAACGATAAATATCTTGATTTATGTATAAAGGAACTTCCTATAACTTTAAATCAATAGTTTTAGTTAAAACTTCTTAAAGCTTCTTAAATGGTTAACATCCGATTTTCCTAAGAAGTATTAATATCATTGAGAGGTTGGCATATATACAGTGCTTAGGCAACTTCTTAAAGCTTTCTTTGAAATATATATCACCTTCATAGTGAAGCAAGCGCAAAGTTGAAATATATATCACCTTCACTGTATATATGCCAAACTTCTTAAATTTAACAATTTAATTTTTTAACTTATTAAATATGCATAGAAAATTTTAAAAATTCATCTTTGTGAAACAAATTTTTTTTCCATAACATTCATCTTTGTGGAACGAAGGGAATACATGTCTTTCAATTTTTTTTATTGCGATGCATTTAATGCCGGTTACTTTAATGGAACTTATCTTTTCGGCAGATGTTTTGCCTGGGTGGCGAGAGACCATGGAGAAATACCATCAAGAAGCATTGTAAATCTCATTTATGGTTTTCCCTGTTCATGTCTTCACATTTGTTTATAGTGTTGCGTTCGACCATTCTATCTATAGAGTCAAAACTTTTTGTTCCATAGGTTTCGCTGAATGTATATCTTCTGTAACAGGAGGGTTTGTAAGGCTATTGCAAAACTATTGGCCCTGGCCCTCGACATGGATGCAGATTACTTTGATAGCCCTGAGATGCTTGGAAAGCCTATTTCAACTTTGCGCTTGCTTCACTATGAAGGTGATATATATTTCAAAGAAAGCTTTAAGAATTTGCCTAAGCATTGTATATATGCCAACCTCTCAATGATATTAATACTTCTTAGGAAAATCGGATCCCTCAAAGGGAATATATGGAACTGGAGCACATTCGGATTACGGAATGATGACGCTCATAGCAACCGATGGTGTATTGGGACTCCAGGTATTGCTTATAAGATGTGAAGGATGATTATTATTGAGATGTACACTACACTTATATACAAGCACAGATGATCCTAGAATGGAAAGCTATAATTACAGAGAATCACCAATATACAAAGTATCAATTGAGATATCTTCTTTACATTGCTCTGAGAAAAAAAAATCGAAATCACATTCTATTTTCTACACATGTACTTTTGAAGCAATTGTATAATTTGTGGCAGATATGCAAGGATAGAAACGCTAAGCCTCAGAAGTGGGAATATGTACCGTCGATTGAAGGGTACAACATGATAATGCTTAATTTCCTCTATACCCTTGTTAAACATATATTTCTTCAGTGATGAACTTGTATTGTTCCTTATTTACAGTTTTGGGGGGACTGATATAGTTTGCTTTTTTGTCTACAGAGCACTTGTTGTGAATCTTGGTGATATGATGCAGTGTTGGAGCAATGGTCTTTTCAGGTAATATTTTCCTCTTTGGGCATAGTTGATATATTCTCATTATGTCATATATATTCTTTGTAAACTCCAAGTAAATTTTTCTAGCTGACATTTGTCTAACAAGCTTCTTTTTTAAACGTTAAAGATCCACGATGCACAGGGTTATTTTAAATGATCAGAATCGATATTCCGTAAGTCTTTTACTAATATCCAGTTTACATTAATGTTTTATCAGTGTTTAATTATTATCATTTTCTCAAAACATTTTGTGTTGAACTTCTTTAGATTTGGGTTAAGCAAATAATTAAAATTAACAATAATATTGCATCTAATCTTTACCTTCACAGATTCCATTTTTCCTGGAACCGAATCACGACTGCATAATAGAGTGTCTTCCTACGTGCCAGTCCGAAAGCAACCTTCCCAAGTAATTAAGGCTTTAACATTTTATCCTTGTTATATTCAGACCTTCTACCACTCATAGTGTCTTAATTATCTTTATGGCTGTATTTAATGAATAGATATCCAGCAATCAAATGTTCGACATATATCACCCAGCGTTACGAAGAAGTGCATGCGAATTTCAGAAGCTACCAAAAACATGCTTGATTGAAGGTGTGGTCCACCCCTTACACTATCCGTTGGATTTCTAGTTCTGTTGATTGTTTTCTTATTATTATTTTGGGTTTGGTTTGTTCTGTTGTTCACAATCTATATATATAAAAGACAGTTTGCTTCTCTCACATGCCTCCACGTCATTGTCCACATAGGAAAATTGCGCGTCCTGGAGCCGCCACATGTCCCCTTCCTGAAAAACTCACCGTTTCATTTAATTGAGATTGCAATTCTTGCGGGCTTATCTATGTCTCGGGCCTTATGTGAGTTAAACCCTAATTCACAAAAGTCAAACCCGTAAGTCGACTTTTCTTTCTACGTGAGAACTGAGAAGCTGCCATTGATTAGTAGGTTCTTCATTTACTGCAAACAGTGATTAGGGCAAACAATAATGTAGATCTTACATATCATGCTCATTGTTTTGATCACCACACCATTGAAAAACTACTACAAATAATATTACAACTTTAATCTTTTGGCAGTCGTGATCTCCCTTGATCGATCGGGTGTCTGTTTACATGCCTCCCTATAATCTCCCGTTACCAAAATCTCGCATTTGTTTCGTTTCGGGAGCATTAGAAGAAAAAAAAATCTCACTAGATGAGAATCTTCGGTTTTGTGTGTTTCCAGGGTTCAAAAGATTCATGTATTGAGTGAAAACAAAGTAACGACCTTTACTCTCTAATTAGCATCTTTTGATTTTCTTTTATTTGTTTGTGAATTCTAAATCTTTACTTTTTTCCACAGAGACAAGTTTGTGCTCTGTATTTTTGGAAATTTAGTAAATAACTTCATAGCCATCAATGGAGAACGGAGGCTCCCCGGGATCATCATCATCTTCCCTTCAAGCCTCTATGCAAGAATTCAATCTCTTTGAGACTCAATCAGTACAATACTACTTCCACTTTCCACCTTTTGATCGAATCGCTTGGTTAATTTGTAGCTAACATGAATACATTGATGATATCATATATTTTTTTCTTTTCAGAATTTATATATGATTGGTTGGAAGTGTATAGAGTACTAAAGATAGACCGTCTTCATGCGTCTGAGCTTAATCTCAGTGAGGATTCCACTGCCTATACCAAAAAAGATACACGAAGGCAACAAGGCCACAGGCGGCCTCAAACTGGTCACTCTCTGTTATGGCATCATTGGTATTGTGTCGGTTATGTTCACTGAAATGTACATTGTTTTTATTTTTACATTGTGTTCTCACAATTTTGTTTTTTTTTGTGCTCCCCATTTATGTGTTCTCAGGGTTCATTAAGTTTTTGGGACCATACTACATCCTGGTTATTACCGAGAGAAGAGAGATAGGCGAAATTTGTGGTCACAGGGTCTATGAAGTTTCCAAGAGTGAGATCATTTCTTTGCGTAATCCTAGCGTGCTTTCCAACATTCCAAATTCAAGAGACGAGAACAGGTGTTTGGATCTACCTTATACTACATTATGCCTTTTTTTTTGTTTGTTCCAAGCTTATTGTTGAAGAAAGTTTCTGTTTTTCCTTTCTGTTTGGTGAAAAGAGAGTGAGTACATGTGTTTATTTATTACACCCTTCGACCTTTGTATAAACTGAAGTCATTTAACCCTTACGTTTCTTTATCTGGTGTTTCCCACATGTTGATAAACAGGTACAAGAAGCTCCTGTGTATGGTGGACCGTGGACCTTACAAAGGACTTCTTTTTCAGCTATTCTTTCAATATAATGCATAGTTTCCAGAAGGATATATGCGACCATGAGAGTGGTGCTACTCTCTGTAAGAAAATGTTTGTGTGGAACGAGTTCTTGACTTGGGGAATTCGACATCTTCGGAATACCGTCTGGACTGTAGCATTGGTGTATGGTTTCCTTAAGCACGTACAAATTTGATATATTTTCTGCTCCTCACTGCCAAAGAGAAGAACGTTTTCTCGGATTCCTTTTTTTGTCACAGCAGTAGTTTTGTTATTTGTGCACCATTTTCTTTGGGATCATTATATTGCTTCCCTATATCATGTTTTGTCTTGCACCAAAAAGTCTGCAAAGAAGTACTATTGTTTTTTATAGCAATGTATAAATTTTGATGTTCTTGGCTGGCTCTAATAATAGCTTTCTCATTTTAAACAAATCACAACATCATCAAACGACTAAATACAAAATCACCATACCATTGGAGAATTACTACAAATATAATTATCTTATCTCATAACTCTAAGTACTATTTCTAGATCAAAACACTAAGTGCTAACTTAAAATTAGTTTTTAAACAACAAAGATGAAACCTATTCGACGTAATAAAATAGTTTTTTTTATTATAACTTCCCGCCCGTAGGGCGGGCCGATCCTAGTGTTATATATACTAGAGATTTTTTCCGCGCTTCGCGCAGATTGTGTCTTATAAATTTATTTTATTTATAATATTTATATGTTTATAATTTTTATTTTTCTTGTTGTAGATGGAGAATTATATTTTTTATTGATGGTTTTTTGTATGTGACATAAACTTTTTGAAATTTTAAAATAATGTTATATATAGTACGATTAACTCATTAAAGAAGAGAAACATATTCAGGCACATTTTACACAGGTTTTATATGCATAATTTTAAACATTATATATGTATATATTATAAGTTTGAAACATGTAAATGCTTTCTAAAGCTAAATATTTGTTCTGAGTTTACATAACTTATCGAAAGTTTTATCTCTTCTTAAATTCAAATCACAGAAAAAAATATCAAAAAATCAGTATAGATGGGTTTTTTGGGCTTTTAAATCAACACTGAAAAATTACATGAATCAGATAACAACAGTTTTACAAACAACTAGATATAATTAGACCGAGCCAAAGATTTTCACACAATATATTCTTTCTTCTTCAAATTGCGAAGAGCCTATAGGCACAAGAAAAAAAATCATAATTTTTTTTTGTTTTCACTTATATAACATTTTTTCTCCTTTACACACATAGTTTATTACACTGCTATAAGCAATGGAGAACTCTATTCATATAAGATTCACATCTATGCATTTTGACAAAGAAGAATTTTAGCCATCTTTAGTTTCAGAATGGACCAACTTCAGTCATATACACTATATTTTCTCTATGATTCAAATCTTACAATTTTAATATATGTACAGATTTCCATGTGAAAAAGCACGCACGCCATCTATCATTCAACCTATTACTTTTTCCAAAGTAAACACTATAATCCTTGTTTGGTTAGCTCCACAAACTAATCTATTTGGATCAGTTTACTAAAAAACATGGATACTAATCTCAGAAAAGAATATAAACACTATCAACAATAAATATTGGCACAAGACTATTTGGTTCAAGAAACATATTCCACGTAATGCGTTTATATCATGGCTGGATTTGCGGAGAATACTGCCAACCAAGGATCGCTTAAGGCGTTGGGGGTTAAATGTCTCAGGAACGTGCGTCCTTTGTAATCTGGAAATAGAGACTCACCATCATCTCTTCTTTGAGTGCTTTTTCTCTCGCTTGATATGGGAGCCTTTTGCTGCTGAAGTTTGGATTTCTCCTCCAGCTGATCTAAACTCTGTTGCAGCCTGGATCAATCAACCTCGCGTCAACGAAGATGCGCATGCTACTCCAGTCATCAAGCTTTACTTTCAGTCAGCCATCTACCTGCTGTGGAAAGAGCGTAATGCTCGTGTGTTCACAGCTGTCTCCTCACCTTCATCAGTCATCCTTGCCTCTCTCGACCGTATGATGTGTGACCGTCTCCTCTCTTACCCGGCAAGTTCTTCTTTCTCCTCTTCTCTACTTCTTTTTATCTTTCTTGTATAAGACCTCCTTAAGGCTTTTTTTTACCTTGAGTTGTTGTTGGTTGTTTTTGTTTGATTGCTGTAATAAGTTGTTTAAAAACAACAGTGTAATCTTTCAGAAAATGATAATCTTAACATCTTACCAAAAAATAATAACAAATATTGACTTATTTATGTGAATATATATTTTATTTTAAATCATTATAGTGGACGAAGAAAGTACCATAATTTGCACAACAAATTTTCTTAGATTCACCTCATCATACTCACCATTTTACCATTTTAATTACATAATTTTACATGAGCTTCTTCACCCTCTCCGGTTATTTTCTCTTTATTTATAACTACAATATAAAGCTATAAACTATATATATTATAAATTAATTATTTATTTACCCTTGAAGTCTAACGATTAAAATAGAACATAATTCAATATAGATATATGATTCTATTACTAAATTAGCAGTTACAAATTTGAAATTTCTAGAAATATCAAAAGTCGTATGTTAGTTAATTATCTTCTAAGTGACATCTATTTCTAATTCTTTTTGGATGAGAATATTTTAGCTGAGGTGGATAGTCCCAAAAGCCTTGAATTTAGTCCTTTTTATATAGTAGGATAAGTTGTTTAAAAACAACAGTGTAATCTTTCAGAAAATGATAATCTTAACATCTTACCAAAAAAAAAACAAATATTGACTTATTTATGTGAATATATATTTTATTTTAAATCATTATAGTGGACGAAGAAAGTAACATAATTTGTACAACAAATTTTCTTAGATTCACCTCATCATACTCACCATTTTACCATTTTAATTACATAATTTTACATGAGCTTCTTCACCCTCTCCGGTTATTTTCTCTTTATTTATAACTACAATATAAAGTTATAAACTATATATATTATAAATTAATTATTTATTTACCCTTGAAGTCTAACGATTAAAATAGAACATAATTCAATATAGATATATGATTCTATTACTAAATTAGCAGTTACAAATTTAAAATTTCTAGAAATATCAAAAGTCGTATGTTAATTAATTATCTTCTAAATGACGTCTATTTCTAATTCTTTTTGGATGAGAATATTTTAGCTGAGATGGATAGTCCCAAAAGCCTTGAATTTAGTCTTTTTTATATAGTAGGATAAGTTGTTTAAAAACAACAGTGTAATCTTTCAGAAAATGATAATCTTAACATCTTACCAAAAAAAATAACAAATATTGACTTATTTATGTGAATATATATTTAATTTTAAATCATTATAGTGGACGAAGAAAGACCATAATTTGTACAATAAATTTTCTTAGATTCACCTCATCATACTCACCATTTTACTATTTTAATTACATAATTTTACATGAGCTTCTTCACCCTCTCCGGTTATTTTCTCTTTATTTATAACTACAATATAAAGTTATAAACTATATATATTATAAATTAATTATTTATTTACCCTTGAAGTCTAACGATTAAAATAGAACATAATTCAATATAGATATATGATTCTATTACTAAATTAGCAGTTACAAATTTGAAATTTCGAGAAATATCAAAAGTCGTATGTTAGTTAATTATCTTCTAAATGACGTCTATTTCTAATTCTTTTTGGATGAGAATATTTTAGCTGAGGTGGATAGTCCCAAAAGCCTTGAATTTAGTCCTTTTTATAGGATTTAACCTCTGGAGTTAAAAAAATTTATTTGCTTCAGTTTTCTGAAAATAAACCCAAAGTTTTTTTTGTCTGATTAATTATGCTATTACAACGATAAGAAATATTACATAGACAATTCTACAGCCGACAATTCTACCATCATATGAGAATGCATGTCTGACTGCATCACTTCGAACCACCCTATGAGATCCATGTTCGACGATAGGCCTTGCACCATGCTAAAAATCTCTTGTAAATTTTTTTTCTCCATAATCTGTGCATAATTTGCGTTTCTGGGGTTTGAACCCCAGACCTCCTGGTGTAAAAATATTAATGAACCATTAGTCAATTCACTAGATTAAGGGGGCTTCCACAACTTAAGAGTTTAACATGCAAAATATAAATAAAATCTTAGAAAAAAAAAAGAAAATCATAGATATTTTTTGACTTCAGCATATTTTATAGTGTTGAAGATGGATTGATTATATCTTTAGGCAAGACTCGTCTATTAAACTGAACTCGACTCATCTGACAGAGAGACGGTCAAGGAAATACGTCAACTTGATGGGAAAAAAGAAAAGTGTCGGTTATAAATAGAGAATACCTAACTCAAAGCAAGGATATTCACAATCTTAAAATCAGCGCAAGATTAATTACCATGTTCTTACCGAGTTCTTGTCTTTCAACGAGTTTGAAGTGACAATGAATTATGCATGTTACAGGATGCTACAATAAATATTGTTGAATAAAAACTATGTAAGCACTTATAGCTGTAGAGATTATTTTGATTCAGAGTTAGCGGAGAATATAAACAAGATCTAGAAAGAGACGAAATGAATTTTTTGAATCTCGACAAAATCTTGATTTAATTTTATTATATTAGTGGGATGAGTCAGCTTTTCGTTATTCAAGAAAAAAAACAGCAAATTTATCCACATTATTAAAATGGTCTTTTTGTTAAATTAATGTAGTTATTACTTCTTGTTTTCATAATTCATGCAATTATGTAGCTATCCTGCAATTATATAGGTACTCAACTCGACCATAAATAGAAGCATTGGCTGCATTGCATAAGACATTTTAGTCAATAAGCCAAACAAAGAAATGAGCAAAATGGAGACTAAAATATATGGTTCTTTGAAGTTGTGGCAGTACATTCTGTCTCGGCTTCTTAGATGACACAGGCGTTTCACAGTTTGAGGGCTTATCTTGAATCTAGAAAGTGTCTTGTTTATTTCTACAAATCAAGTAATGTACAATTTAGATAGACTCTTAGAGCATCCTTATCCCTGCAGTTTCTCAAAAGGGGTTTTCATCAAATGAATATCAATATTTTATTGTAATTTGTTTATTAATTACAACTTGTTATATTTTTAAATGCTTACTGTATAAAAGAAACATGTCTCTCAAAGTATCTAAAATGGATGTTATAAGAGCATCTCCAATAGGGGTTCTTTCCATTGGAGTTCTTAATATATGTGTTATATATATATATATATATATATATATATATATATATATATATATATATATATATTACATATGTATAAGTAATTGTGGGGTCCATAATTTTTGTGGAACCCAATAGATAAGGGTTCTTAAAAGAGAGTTTTAAGAATCTTAAAATTTTTTTTTTTTTTTTTTTATCAGATTAAAAAAAAATTAAAAGGAGACCAATCGCGGACCACCATGTGTCAGTGGGGCCCGCAAACAGTACAAGAAACTAACCAAGATCCATCCTTAATTCATTACTTTTGTAACCGACTCTTATGCTTTGTGGGGTCCAAGTCCTTTAAATCCCCCTAAAGACCCCTTTAAATACTTCGATTAAAAATGGTCTTAATAACTTTTATTTATGGAGTTCCACAAAAGTTGTGTACCCCAAAATTATTTACACATATATAGTATATATATATATATATATACATAATACATATATTAAGAACCCCAATGGAAAGATCTTCCATTGGAGATGGTCTAAGTTATGTTTTGAGAACTTTTCTTTTCATCTTTCATCCACTTTTCCTTTTTTCTAATTATTTTATTTCTAAGATACTCACTTAAAGCCTATTGTTTGACATGCTCTTAGAGCACCCGCAACGAGGGATGAAGAGGAATCCTTAGCTCTTAATCCTAGGTTATTAGCAATATAATTACAATATAAACACTTAGTTAACTAAGGATTGGTCCGTAAATAAGGATTTTAAGGACCAAATCCTTATAGACGTGGCGGCTTGGCATTGGGTGGGGAGAGTATTGTGTTTCGTTTGGAGAGAAAAACATTTCATTCTCGACTCAACACGAGAAATTTTTTTTGCTCTCGGCGACAAAGGGGCGATTGTGCAGTTCTTGATTTCTCTTGGCGAGAAAGGCGACGAAGGCGAGAAAAAAAGCTTTCCTCTCGGCGAGAAAGGCGATTGTGCTCTTGTTGATTTCTCTTGGCGACAAATCCGACAAAGGCGAGAAAAAACAATTGTTCTCGGATAATCAAGGTAAATCGAAGCCTTCTCTTGTTGATTTATGGATTTAGATTAGATTGCATGTTGTTTTCCTCGCAAATTAGGGTTCGATTTTGGGTTTTCAATCGATTTGGGGATCTTGTCGTGTGAAATTAGGGTTTGAAAACGAAATGGGTTTCAATCGATTTGGAGATCTTTTCGTTTGTAGTTAGGGTTTCAAAACGATTTTGGTTTCAAACGATTTTGGTTTCAATCGATTTGGGGATCTATGACTCTGTTGAGCTTAGGGTTTCCGATTCTTTCTTAAAGTTGTGATTATGTGCTCTGGCTCTGTGATTATTGTGGTTTAACGGCATGATTGAATCATCTGGGTTTGAGATTGTATAGGAGAACAAGTTCTTAACTTTTCATGTCTAATATTAACCTTGTCAATTTCTTTCAGGTTAACGAAACATGGGACAAGATTATAGCTACAGCCAGCCTTCTTCATCAGACGAGTATGACATAGGTTTAACCTGCCTCCTTCAAGCAAAAGCTGATATGTACGCGGATGAAGCTGAGAGTAGCTACAATATTCAGGTTCCGGTTCAGTACCTACCTCAACCTGAGGCTGATGATGGAATCCCGAAGACATGCTATTGTGGTGGTGAGCCTGTTGTTGCAACATCTTACACTAGAAAAGATCCAGGCAAAAGGTACTTCACGTGCGAGAATGTTGCTGATGGAGACTGCCATGTTTGGAAATGGTGGGATGTGGCGGTTATGGAGGAGATGAGTGACTTTCAGACACAACTTAGGCAGCTTAAGGATCAAGGTAATGAGAGTGAGCAGAAGCTGGTTAAGCTAGAGAATACAGTCTGTGAGTTATCTAAGAATAAATCAGGGGCTACAAATGGATTTGAATTGGTTGTTTGTCTAATGGTTTGTGTATTAGTTTTAATAGGTTTGGTCGTCATGTTTCTGCCTGGTTAGTTTCTCTCCTTCTGCTTTTGATCGTGGTTTCTTCATTTTTAAAAAACTTTTTGACTTTTTAATCTCCTGTCTGTTCAGGAGGAGCTTCAAAGACTTAAAACGGCATGTCTCTGACCTCGCGAGTGTCTGTAAGGTACTGTAGAAACTACTTCCTAGTCTCATTTCTTTGAAGAATAAAAAAAAAACATATAGTAGTTGTATGTATAACTATATTGAACATATAGTAGTTGTATGTGAATAACTATATTATGATTCAAAATGTTTAAAGTCGGGAATAACTGAAAATGAAAGTGAAAATGTTATAAATGCTAAAACTCATTTACTGTAAGACTTTCCAACTGGTCAGATTTGATTGGTGTTAAATGCTACTAAATTACTTTCTACCTTCCTAACTTCTCAGATTTGATTATTTTTAATTGTTACTTTGTTATAAATCGGTTCCCAAAGGCTCTGTGTTGCTAGTAGAGTTCTCAGACCATTCTACTTAGTCAGATTAGATTGGTGTTAAATGCTAATGAATTGCTTTCTACCTTCCTAACTGCTCAGCTTTTATTGGCTTTAAATATTTCTTAGTTAAAAATCGTTTGCTTAAGGCTCTGTGTTCCTAGTAGAGTAACACAGACCATTCTCTAACCATGGATAGCAATACTGGTTTTGTGAACCTCCTGTATAGTCACATGTATAATTTGGCAAGACAGTATATATCCAAAATTGTCAACATTTATCTAATCAATATCACTTCCTCAAGGTTCTAAAGCTGAGTTATTTGCTAAAGTTCAAGAAGCAACCCGAAAAGATGTGGAGTGGACTTTTGGAGTATTGCAAGCTCAATTTGCGATTGTGAAAAACCCGGCTCTTTCATGGGACACAGAAAAGATAGAGAAAATTATATGAGAGCATGTATCATACTACACAATATGATAGTCGAAAATGAACATGATGGATACACTCAGTACGATACATCTGAATTTGAAGAAGGAGACGTCACCAGAAGTTCACGGGTGGATATGTCTTATAGTACCGACATGCCTTCAAATCTCAGTAATATGCTTGGCGTTCGGATTCATGTTCGCGATAGGCGTATACATGAGCAATTGAAAAATGATTTAATTGAAAACATTTGGAACAAATTTGGTGATGAAGATTAATAATTATTGTGTCTTAATATTTAACTAGATTTTGATAATTTTTAATATAAACTTTTATATAAGATAGTTTATAAGTTTGGCCATATTATCCGGAACCGAATAATCAACCCGTACCAAATTGAAAAAATGAAACCAAAACTTGAACCAAAATTTATAAATAACCGAACATATCATATATCTCTAGAACCAAGATAAATGGATACCTGAATTTTTAAAATAAAAATTATATACCTACAAATATTAATTATATGTAATTTCTAAATAACCAAATATCTTAAATATATTATTTATAAGCTGAATTATCCAATAAAAACAAATTACTCAAACATTTTTTTCAAATATTAAAAAAAATATCTTAATAAATCCTCAACATTCAGTCTAATTTTCCACTAAAAGGAACCAAAACACCAATAAGTGATATCCACAGTCAAACCAGTAAACGCAGTCACCATATATAATCTAGTTTCAATTTAATAAAAATCCATTATTTAAAATCCTTTAAAATCAAAAACCCATATTAACTCGTGAATCTATACCAGATGACATGGTAAAAATCTAAAATAACATGATAATATTTTTCAAAATTTGATTAAATTTCTCATATAAATTTTACTAAGATATAAAATTGAATAAACTACATTTTTTTATGTTATACATTCTAGTTTATAGGTTTTATAATGACTATATTAAGATTAAATTTTTGAGATTTAGAAATACAATTATTATTAAGTTGAGTATAGTTGAGTTACCTATAAATGTTAAAAATAAATAATTTATTTTATTTAAACATAAAAAACATTCTAAAAATGCTATAATTTTCTGAGAAAGTATTTATACAAAACCCTTTCTCCTAATAAACCCAATTGTAAAAGATTTTCATCACAAAAATAACCTAGGAAGGTTTTCAAAGAAAAAGTTATAATTTTAAAATATAATTAAGCTTGTTTGTTGTATTGTGAAGTATTTCTCTAATCGTAATTGGAAGTTAATATGTTTTGGCCGTCGAATGGTATCATGTTTTTAACTTTCTGTTAACCGTACTTGCATCATGTTTTTATGTTAGTTTGGGTCATAAAACATTTAATATGAATTAAATATGGTATTGTTCAGACTTTAATTACCAATAAATCCAAATGTTTTTATAGTAACTGCTTTTGTTAAAGAAAAATGATCGTGAGTTGTATGATTATTAAATCAGTTATAAAATAATCTTTTTTTAATAGGTTTAGTGGCACAAAAGTAATATTCCAAAGAAAAATAGAGGTAAAATATATCAATGATTTTGAATTAATAATATTGATGTATAAATCTTTGGTGTATTATAGTAAGTTGAGTATTAAATAAGAGCATTGGTTATTTTATAGTTAGAGAAATATAAGGTAATTGATTAGTGTATAGTTAGAGAAATATAGGGTGAAACCAAAAAAATAGTTAAGTCTAGTGAATAGGTCCAACAACCTTTCATAAGTAGATTTTTTGGGACTCCTTCCCTTTTAATAGTATAGATCATGTAATAAATAAAATTTTAAATCTTACATGTTTTTAAATTTTATATTTTTTTATTGCTAAGGACTTAAAATTGGAGAATACCATTGGACATACTATTTTGATTAGAATCTTTAACTATTTTAAAAAAAAAAATTCGTTTAATAATCATAAAGACTCCAATGGTGGTAATACCATCGAAGATACTCAGAGTCTTAACTAAGAAGATATGATGCTTTAACAATAAAACACTTTTTATTTCCATAAACCGTTTTAGTCATTGCAATCATATCTTTATAGAGAGCCCAGTTCTTTAACAAGTCTTTCCAAATCAATAGTAGAGCTTCCTCTTACTTCTGTCGCAGCACGTGCCTTCTTTCCCATCTCCTTGGCCCGAACACGTAGCTCGCGTCCTTGCTCACCCATACTTTCAGCTATGACCCGACCTAACTCATGTGGGTTCGGCACAGTCTTACCCCCTTCACAGACACTAACAGCTACACCTGTATACTCCACCAGCAACTTGGCATCCACAAATTGGTCTGCTTCCATAGGCCAAGCCAAGATCATCGTTCCACTAGCTACCGCTTCCAGCACCGAGTTCCATCCACAATGGCTTAAAAACCCACCAACGGCCACGTGACTCAACACAGCCACCTGAGGAGCCCACCCTCTAATAATCATTCCTCGACCGGCGACCCGATCCTCAAACCCATCGGGTATCGGGTCTGTCTTAGCCACCCAAACGAACCGGGTCAGGCTCTTTTCAAGACCAAGAGCCAAAGCATCACACTGCTCTTTAGTCAACACTTTTTGACTACCGAAACATATGTATAGCACGGATCCATCTGGACATCCGTCAAGCCAACTAAACAAGGTCTTCACGTCTACATTGAGTTCTGATTTTCCCTTACCTAAACCGACCGAAGAAACCGGACCAACACCAAAAACCCGGTTATGACCCACTTTCAGCTTCAAATACTCCATGTACTCCTCTTCCAGACAGTTGCAAGAATTGAAAATACAACCATGGCTAGAGAAGTTCTTGGTCATGTCTCTAACGATATTAACATCTCGCGACAAGGGAGATTGCGGGGTTAACGGTAGATGCTCTGTCTTAAAAACAGGGGAGCGAGGAAGATCCGAGATACAGACAGGCTCAGTTTGGTCATAGAGATGACGCTTGTCGGAGACATAATGTAAAAGCGAAGCAAAGAACGCTCCAGAACTGAAGAAAGCAAAGCGAGGAACACCGAGATCGTTGGTCCATCCGAGGAAGAAGTCAGAGATGAGAGCAACGGGAGGATTTGGATGAGAACGTAACCACTTGATGATAGGCTCTCGAAGCTGACGAAGAGAAGCCATGATATGAGGAGTACAGCCAAGGTCTTTGACGTTCTCAATGCCGGAAGGACTGTGAGGGAGAGGTAGAGTGACGGCGGAGACGGCGGATGGATGAGCGGAGAGAAGAGGGGAGAGGTGAGGAAGGTTTTTAGGTGTGACGATGATTGAGACAGTGACGTTGCCATGAAGACAGAGTTGATGAGTTAAGTCCAGAAGAGGAAGCAAGTGGCCTTGTGCTGGATATGGAAACACCATGATATGCGGTTTTAAACGGTTGCGTTTTGACTCCTGAGGTGTAGGCGAGAGCATTTCTCCAGCCATTTACAAGGTTGAGTTTGTTGTGATTGGTACGTTCATTGGCATTTTATATATCTGTTCCTAGGGTTTTGGAAGCCTAAGATGATTGCAGAAAAAAAAAACATAACACTTTGTGTAAGAATATGTATAGTAATAAAATGTATATGTTTCGTTCAGAAAAAAAAATGTATTTTGTAAAATATTAAAGGTGGTTAACAATATTTATTTATAGGATATACTGTACTGTATAAAAGTTAGAAAATGGACCCCTAAAAGTTTACATTATCAAGAGGTTTTAGACATGTTTTTTGTTTCGGTTTTGTTTCGTTAGACATGGCCCTGTATCTACATTGTGATAATATTTACTAATAGAAATTATTCTAGATAATAGAAATTATTGTTCAAAAAAAAATATTATTCTAGATAAAACTTACGACTAGTTTAGATTATTTTCTACCTTTTTTGAACGTATATAGTTGTTTTTAATATATCTAATTTCTAGATAAGTTGCTAACTTTTAGAAAGTAAAGGGAAAAAAATCTCGAGATTCACATTTGGTAGTAAGAAAACGCGCAAATATCCCCCCGTGACAGTGAGTTGTGTTATTGAGCTGAAATCAGACGAAATTAAGGACAAGCGCAGTGACAGTATCCCTAGGGTATCTGGTGAATAAAAGAAACCAGAAAAAAACAAAAGAGAATAAAAAGGAGAGAATTGAAGATACATCTTTATTGGGAAAGATTTTAAAAAGTTTTTGAGAAATTCTCAGGACAAATGATCAGGACCGGCTCTGAGATTTTGGGGACATTGGGGACATGTGGCTGTTTCTATGTAATTTTCTTTTTTTTTTTACAAATTTAGAGGCTTAAAATTTTTTTTGAAAGCTTATTTAAATGTAATTTTTTTAATGATCAGGACCGGCTCTGAGATTTTGGGGACATGTGGCTGTTTCTATGTAATTTTCTTTTTTTTTTACAAATTTAGAGGCTTAAAATTTTTTTTGAAAGCTTATTTAAATGTAATTTTTTTAAAAAAATTTAGGGATCTATTACAATGTTTCACCTAGCATGATTCAAGACCGGCCCTGCAAATGACAACATTTTAATTGCTATTGATAAATTATTGGTATGTTTATGTTATTTTTAATCATTTTTTAAAAATGATAAAGCATTAATGAAGAACTCAGATTTTTTAATGGCTATTGACAAATCATTGGTATGTTTATTTTATTTTTAATCAATTTTTTTTAAAAATGATAAAGCATTAATGAAGAAACTCAACTGAGTTTCTACCTAAGAAAGAAAAAAGCAAAGGACAACTGCAACCTAGCACGTGGCTTTAGAACACGCGCACATGCAGACCCGTTAGAAGTAGTCATGCTGTGATACCGGTTAGGTTAACTTTGCTTCTTCTTCTTCTTTGGCCACCAAGTACGGGTTCATGTAATGACGTTAGATTTGCCTGTCCAAATCTTCTTTTGCCCCTTTTAATTTAATTGTTTTCAGTCCAATTTATTTATTTTCTACCCTATTCGAACACTTTGAACGGAGGTTTTTGACATAAGTTTCTAAAATTAAAAATAATCAATTAATAAGAAAAAATTAGGAAAAGTGTCAGAAAAAGTTCTAAACTTCTATATTTCAAGGACTTTATAAAAACCTACAGACTCATGTGTCACTTTTATATTATTTTAAATTCAAAAAGATAAATAAAAATTAATTACTTCATTTAATTAAAATAAAATATTAATAATTTGTTTACTTAATGAGGTCCCAATGGTTGTTGATGCTCTAAGACAAATTATAAATCTCTTTATGTAACTAACCATTTTTGTTGGTATTTATTGAGAAATACCAGCAACGTATAAGTTACTTTTTAGCTACTTCACTATCACCTTTGTTCCATATAAAAATGCAAAACCAAAAATATAGTCGACATAAAAAATTTGAAATCTTTTATCAACAATGATTCTATAACGCTTCGACCGTCCACGGGTAATGGGTCATCTACACCCGTTCACTCGGTTCGTGGGCTCCATTCTGTTCCAACGGTTGGTGCATTAATTTTTTTGAAAGTTCAAAATCATTGTTTACTGACCCTACAATCACCATCCGATCTTTCCACGTGTTTTGACCTCACTCGCACGGTATCGCGATCCCGATAGGTTACCCATCCTCTCACTACTCTAACCCAAGCACGCTTAACTCTGGAGTTCTAAACGGATGTGTGATGGAAAAGTAAGTCAACTTTGGTGACATAGGTAGCCAAATCAATCATCTTAAGCCTTTCCATATATCACAACTCATGATGTCACAATTCACCTCCTTTCAAAGAACGCAACGTCCTCGTTGCGCCCCACGACATGTCTCAAGACGGCTTTCGGACCAGAACCGAGATGGCTAACCTGGCTTTGATACCACTTATAACGCTCCGACCACCCACAGCTAATGGGCCACCCTCGTCTGCTCACTCGACCCGTGGGTCCCATCCCGTTCCAACATCCGGTGCATTAATTAATTTTTCTGAAACTCGAAATCATTGTTTATTGACCCTGTAATCACCACCCGACCTTTCTCCGTGTTTTGACCTCACTCGCACGGTATCGCGAATCACTTCCCGATGGGTCACTCATCCTTTCACTACTCCAGCCCAAACATGATTAACTCTGGAGTTCTAAACGGATGTGTGACGGAAAAGGTAAGTCAACTTTGGTGACATAGGTAATCAAATCAATCATCTTAAGCCTTTCCATATATCACAACTCAGGATGTTACAGATTCATGTAGATCTAATTCCATCGGTTAGGTTAGCGAACCCATTTTAGAAATTTTCAGTTATAAATCTCAGCTCATATTGTCCTTAGGTCTCTTCTATAAATGTTACACAAACACATTTAAACCGTTGCGTTTTTAGTCCTGCGGTTTAGACGAGAGCATTTCCCAGCAAATATGCTTAGTAAATAAAATTCATTATGCATTTTGTAAAAAATATATTAAAAGGTGGTTAATTCTTTTTTCTTAATATGTGAGTTATAAACGTGAAATAGATTTACAAACTCAAGAAATTGACACTAACAATACTTATTTTTAGGATTCCAAACTTGAAATAGATTTATAAATCTATTTCACGTTTATACCAATTAAGTTTCGTGTCCGCATAAGTTGGATCTTTCTATGCTATCCTTTCAAACTCATCCAATTCCACTGAATTGATTTGTGGAGGTCCATGAACCATCCACCGTACAAATATTACCCAAGCTTAAAGCTTGTGTTTCTTCAACAATTTGCGCCCGTGGAAGAACATTTATAATATCCTTTGTATTGTACTAGGCCTGACATTCACTCTCTGCATATTTGACTAACTCTAATGGGTCTCTTTCTATACTTCTGAATAACTTGTCATTCCTCGCCTTTCAAATATATCAAATAATCCAAAGATAAGAGTCTCTATCATCTTTTGGCTCCATAATAATTCCAATGGTTTGGGTTTTGTTTCATTAGACATGACCTTGTATCTACATTTTGATAATTACTAATTACAACTATTCAAGATAAAAGTTACAACTGATTTAGATTCTTTTTTACTTTTTTGAACGCATACAGCTGCTTTTAATATATATATATACACATATATATATGATGAACTATTCTAGATTTATTTCTCTATTTTTCATATATAATTAAACCAATTGAAAGTTATAATATATCTCGAGATTCAAATTTTGTATTAAGAAAACGTGCAATATATAATAGAATTGTTACCACAAGTTGACAAAAAAAAAAGAATAGAATTGTTACAAGAAAATCTAGTAGATCTCTCCGGTGACAGTGTAGTGAATGGTTGTCTAATTTAGCTGAAATCAGTCGAAACTAAAAATGAACCATCCCGGCCGCCTGAATGTTCTTCCCTTTGAAATTCTCACTTTGCTCTCTTTATTTTCTTGTATTTTGTCTTTCTTGTAATAAGTGAGTTTTCACAACTTAAAAAACTTAAAAAGACCTGGTATAAATCTTAACATTTACACCCAAAAAAAAAATTAAGAATGAAAAAAGCATAGGACAATCCATGCATGTGGCTTTAGGTCACTCGCAGAGGCAGACACACTCTCATGCAGAGCTGGTCCTAGTGTATTGGAGGCTACTAGCTAAAAATAAAAAAAAGTGGCCAATAACAGTGAATTAGACCAGGAAAGCTTCGAACCATTGTCCCCTTGGCAAGTTAAATGCTGTTTCAACCTCTGGACTACACAAGTTTTTATTAATTTTGTGACTGGTTTAGTAGATATAAATTGGTGGCCGGAAGCCCATACTTCATCAGCTTGGGCCCAGGGCCAGCACGTTTGTTAACTTTACTTTTTTTTTGTTAGTTACGGCCTTACGGGTAACGGGAAAGAAACAAGAAACCAAAACAAGCTAAATTCTCAAGCCTTAATGTGCTGAACTTTGGCATCTTTCACTGCCGTTTTTGACTTGAAACCGTTCAAATCAATGTGGAAAATCAAAGTGAAGGTTATCCTGTGAAAACAATATTCGGCTGGTTAACTTTTATTTATTTAGCAAAAAAAAAAAACAATATTCGGCTGGTGGTGGTCTCAGTGAGATGGTTTTAGTTGATGTCAACGTTAATGTACTTCATGATTTCCTACTTTTTTTATTAGAATGAGTAGCTTTCAACATGTTTTCTCTATCTATCATGAATACATTTGGATTTTGTTATGTTTTTATTCACATGAAAATAAAGATTTAACGCAGGTGTAAGCCATGAAAGTTGAATGCATAATTAGTCTACGGTTGCTTCATTTATTAATTAGATGTGTAAATGATATACATTTTCAAGAATTGGTATATTATATCTAATTCAGGTGTAACCCATGAATCTGAAAAATTTAAGTTGTTATAGAATTATATTCCAAAATTGTAAATAATCTATTTGATATTTGATAGAATTATAGTATTATATGATTTTTAAAGCCATATAAGTTATGTTGATTAGATATAACTCGGATACAATTCGATAAACTGAAGTTAAATTCGAAAAACATAGTTAAACAAGATTGTAAAACTAACCTCTGTTTTGTGTCATCAATGATGTTGTTCAAAGATATAACAGAGAAAACTGATATATGAACACTGATTTCCAGTATGTTGCTTCCCCGATTCAATCGATTTGTTGTTCTCGAGAAGCACCCATGAAATTTGTTTTAAAAAAGACAAAACAGTGGTCAGTTTAGCATATACGAAATCAAAAGAACGAAGATTATATGTTTAAGAAATGAAATCACCTGCACTTGGGAGACAATCAACAGAAATCACCTGAAACCCTAATCCCCATTTTTATCGCGTAGATACTTTCTCCTTCGACATTTTTTGTTGTGCGTGCTTGTGGAAAAGATGTATAGACCACAGCATAAGAAAACCAATAGTAAATACAATGGACTTTTAAAATACTTTGAATAAAATGATGAAAGCCTTTTACTCAGAAACTTTATATAAAGGTTAACTATGATACATAAAATAGGCAGGTTATGTGAAATTATTGTTTACATTAGTCAGCAGTATTGTATTAAACTTTCATCCAGTGCATGCACACAGGTCATCATGTAGTATAGATATAAAGAATAATATATCTACTACAGCGCACGGGTGACAAATTCACAAGTATTTGGTTCAGTGGTTTTGGTAGTATGTGGCGAGGGTGAACCGATCTATCCGGTTATGCACATTGGTCACCATAAACCGGGGAAAGCTAAGCTCCTGAATCTTCATCGGGGCAGTTAGCCAGATGTTAAAGTTAATTGACTTCACAGCACTTCCATAGCTCACCAAACAGATAAATGAAAATGAATGAGAGCCTGACCTAAAACCTCCAACGTAAGACAATCACACGCTTTTAAAGAAAATATTCAATATATAGCTACAGATACAGTCTCATTATTAAATGATGAAACATAAACAAACCATAGTGCTCATGATTGTTGACAGAAAAAAAAAATTTTAAGCAACTTTTATGATTGTTGGGATAATGTCTCTAAGACCTCTATTGATATGAAAATTAAATAACAATAAAAAACTATTAAAAATTCTTAAGATAATTCTAACTGAATAATATAAATACTAAAATAGGTGTAAACTAGATAATAAAAATATTTAGAATATATCCAAATATTTTTCTGTATCATTCTCTCCGGGTTAGAGAAGATTTGTCCTTGAATCTTAACTGTGATCTTCAACCCCAAAACCAGACTTGAAATCTTCACATGAAATGTTATTCTTTTGCAACTCTTCCATTCGTATCTCTTCACCTTCTTATTTATTCATCTCCAAACAAATAATAAGACATGTATTGCCTTTAGCCAAAATTTCCATAATTTGCATGAAACCTCCTTTTTTACTCCAAAACTCCAAGGAAACACATCTGATTGGCTTCTAGTGCTGTTGAATATATATGTGACAGTGTTTTTAAAACCGGACCGGCAAGCGAACCGGAATTGTTTTGGGTCATGGTTCATTGTGATTCGACCGGGTCTGAACCGGGTTCGATCGGATTTACTTAGATTAAACTAAATTTAATGGTATATTATAAATAATATGCATATTTTTTTAAAAAAATATATCATATCAAATAAAATGTTTAAATAGTCATAATGTGTAGAAAAACTTAAAAATTAAAATTAAAATCAAAAATCAATATGGAAAGCACATTTAAACTTTATTCGCAGATCTTATCACTCTACATCTTCATCACCTTTAAAAAAATTATATACACATTAGGTAAAAGTTATATTTTGAAATACAAATTTCAAAAAACGAAAATGTTTCAATGAATTAAAGTTTTCAAAATAAGTGATCATGAAATAATTTTTTTTTTAAAATGAGAAATAGACAAAAACAATATCTTGACATGAATATTAAACTTTGTGAATCTTGTAATTTATGAGTTGTAGAGAAGATAAAACAAAAATATGAAAGATGATACTTTATTAATCTTTGATAAATCTTATTTTTACTAAAAAAAAGAAAAATTAATAACAAATTTTGGCTTATATACGAACCGAAGTTTGGCTGATTCATTGGGTCGCCGGTTTCTAAGTTTTTGACGGTTCAATAGGGGTTTTTAGATTATTTTTTGTTCATGGTTCAACCCGGTCTGATCGCCAGTTCGGTTTGGATTTAAAAACACTGATACGTGACGTCTTCTTTTGTCGATATGATATGGAAATTTTTTGGTAGTAGTTCTATCTTCCGAGACAGCCACCACATGTCCAACAATATTGATATAAACGGTGTCTTCACTTTCAGAAAACAAATTTTCTTTTGCGAAAAAATAAATGTTTCCCTTCAACATTAAGAAACCAAAATACCAACTTTGATACTACTTGAGGTAGCAGAAGCTACTATGGGCCTGACTGGTTCAAACGCAGCGGTTGCAGTTGCGGTTGCGTGAGTTTGTGGATGCGGGCGGTTGCGGTTTCTAGCGGTTTTAAGAAATTTGTACGACTGGTACTGCGGTTAAAAATTAGTGTGTTTGCGGGTGACTTATGACTGGTTAACTACCTAATGCGGGAACAGTCAAATAATAAATTAACAATATTTACATTTAATATAATTATAAAAATATCAAAAATCATAAAATTATAATAAATATAAAATTTATATTTAGAAATTTAAAATTTTAATTTTTGAAAATTTATTTAAATTTTTTTTATTATAAAATTTATAATATTATTAAAATATAATAGATATGTTTTAATATTTTCATAATTTCAATTTTAAATTTTTTATTAAATATTTTTACTTTTGTAAATATATTTTTTTTTTTAAGAAAAAAAATTTACCCTCCCGCAACCGCAAACGCTAGCTGGAGCCAGCTTTTGAATTTATGAGATTCGGAGCAGTTTAAAGCGGTTTGAAGCGATTTAGAGCGATTTGAGTGATTGTTGCAAATCGCCGACAACCGCTACCAACCGCAAAAGCTGCGTTTGCGGGTGGTAACGGAAAAACCAGTCGCCTCCTATAACTACAAAGATTTTTATTTAGTCTAAGATGTCTATTTATATGAAAACTAAATAACTATAAAATTATTAAAAATTCTTAAGATAATTCTAACTAATTAAGATAAATATTAAAATAAGTATAAACTAGATAATAAAAATATTTGGAATATATCCAAATATTTCTCTGCATCAATAAGTCGACAGAAAAAAAACACAAAAGGGCAAATCAAAATTGAAAAAAAAATCGAGACCCTAACCCGATATAACGATATCAAATAAAAATAAAAAGAAAGAAAGAAAAAAGTTTCGGCTATTTAGGCTTTCTTTCTTCGATATTTTTTTAAAGATGTTTTATATTTTATTCACACCGTTTGTGTAAGAGTCGGCTATACAAGTGTATGTATCTAATTGTCTGATTCTTTGATTTTTTTTCTCTTTTTGCTCATTTCAAATTCTCAATTTCTTTTTAGTTATTAAAATATGGTTAGATATTTAAATTCAATTTTAATATTTTATTAATATGTAATTATTTAAAAAGATAAATCAGTTAAAACAAACATATTTATCATTTATCTTTTTATTTTATTTTGGTACTTTTTTAGTGTAAATATATTCCCAGAGATATTTGGATTTTTTATTTATTTATTAAGGGGATGATTTGACGTTGACGAATGCGTCGAGTGTCATGCGCCTGGTTTTGATTGACGAACATCAGAGTTCTCAATTTTTTTTTAAATTTTATTGGATACGAAGAGGAAATCGCGAGCTTAACTTCAAGTTCTGGAAGCTTTTTATTTCGATACCAAGCCGAACCAGTTTTTTTTTTTTTCCGTCAATAGTTTTTTAAATTTATATAAACGGGTCCAGCCCAGAAACTGATTACAATATAAGCCCACTAAAACTACCGGGCCAAAACTCGTTACACAATTGGGCCCATTTCCAGCGCCCACCTTGAGAAACCCTAGAAACAAACACGAGAGCGAAGCGCGGCCGCCTCGCAGATAACTCTTTTCGTCACTTGGACACGTGTCAACATCCTCGGCGTTGAGGGTCACGTGTCGCGAGATCGACGCATCGCACCTGCTTCTCGTCCTCGCCGGAGATCCATCCATCGGATCAACCAGCCACACCGGAACTCCGAAGTTCCGAACCTCTTCACCGTCAAAAGCTTATGGGACTCTAATATCGGAGAGAATCAATCGCCGTGGCGAGATCTCATCCACCCCCGTTCACCGCAGCCGCCCAAAGCCTCGCATGCAACCTCACTCTTTCCGTCGGAGATATTTCTCTCCTCCGACGCGACCAGAAACCACTCCAAACCAACGAATAAATACCGAAATAAAAACAAACGGAAAAAAATAAACCCTAAAGGACTAGGGGACTGAAGCCGGCGACGTAAAGCTGTGGTAGCCTTTACCCCCGGAAGCTAGATCCGACGACGGCGGAACTAAGGGAGCTTCCCCACCGCCAGTTAATCGTTAAGGGAACTAAGGGAGCTTCCCAAGCCGAACCAGTTAATCGGAGATTAAACGTGGATTAGTTGTGGGGAGTTTTTGAAATTTTTTTATAGGTTTAGGTTAATTGCTAAAAAGCGTTAGTCTGGAAAGCCAGAATTTAGTTAGTGCAGTGGCTGTTCCGATCTCTCACTCTTTACTTTACCCGGGCACGAACATCAAATCTGTAATATTAATTTATTTTCTTTTTTGTAAAAGGTTTAAAGAAGGGTGAAAGAGTAATTTTGTATTCATTTCTATCTCCTCCAAAACCCTAAAACCCTCCACAAAATCTCATTTCTATAGATATATCTAAGAAAAAAGTAGCATCAGATTTTTCTGATACAAAAGGTGAAGATCAGAGCGAGTCGTTCCCGAGTCGATCCAAAATCGCGGCGGTTCTCTTACCGGCTTCCGCCGTGTTTGAACAGGGGCAGTTCGTCTTTACCTTACATGTGATGAATGCAGAGAAAATGCATCCGAATCCTGGGGAAATGGATGAGAGAAGAAAGAAATCCTCCGTGGCGGCGGCGGTGAGAGCGAAGATTCCTCAGCCGAGGGGCTCTGCTCTTCGGAAGATCAATTGTCAAAAGCTGTTGACCTCACAGTACATTTTGGCTAAGGTTTTTAGAAAAGACGGCCCCTCACTTGGTTTTCAATTTGACCATCTTCCTCCTTCATCATCATCTCTTGATCAACAGAGAGTGGGGAGAAAGAGAAAGGTTAGTGGAATCATCTTTCATTATTGCAAAAGAGAAAGGTTAGTTACTCTTTATTTTGCTTTTATTTAGGTTTCCGAGCAGCACACTAGCCAAGATGATTGCGTTGTTGTAAAGAAGAAACAATATGGTATTGGCAAGGGTTTGATGACAGCGTGGCGTGTTATGAATCCAAATAGCCACGAAAGAGCAACCTTAGCTCAAAGCAATCCCAAGAAGACCAAAACACAATTAGCATCAATACTGGTACTACTTGTTTTTACCTCTTTTATTGCCTTTTTGAACTTATTGTTAATTGCAATTGTTTTGCTTTCTTCAGAAGCAGAAGCAGAAGAAGAAGAAGTCGATGGAGAAGAAGAGGACTTCTATAAATACAGAGGTAGCTTAGATTCAATAAGCCAACAAATATGATTTGATTAACTCTTGCTTGCTTGCTGTAGACTACGGAAGAATTAAACAAAGATGAGACGGTGGGATTTAGTGAGAAATGTGAGCTCGGGGAGGTATTTAAAGAAACCTGTCAAACAATTTCGATACTAGTTGATGATGAGGAATTGGAGAGACAGGAAGGGCTAGTGAATCCTCCGTTAACTTGTTCATGCCATACTGCTACTTGTGGATCTTGTTTTCTATGCAAAGGTATGTGTCTTGGTTCAATCCTTGAGAGAGTGAGTTTTCGTTCTCAAGTACCTTTTTTTACATCTATTTTGTTGTTTGTTTTCAGATTTATTGCCCAAGTTTCCCCCAAGTTCTGTTGGCATGAGGCTGCCTTTTGCTTTGCATCCATGGAATTCTTCTCCAGAGTCTGTCAAGAAACTTTTTAAGGTGAGCACTTGGTGATTGATTTCTTCTTAAAATTACCTTTCTTTCTTGGAACTGACCTAGTACTACGTATGTCTGTTGACAGGTTGTCCATTTCCTGTATACTTATTCAGTAACTCTTGACATATGTCCCTTCACTATCGACGAGTTCACACGGGCATTTCATGATAAGGTGCTCTCTCTTATTTGATAATAACAAATAGTTAAATCTCTTATGTTGCTGAAGGAAACTGTTTCTTAAAATAACATATTGCATTTCCTCTTTCAGGACTCCTTGCTCCTTGGTAAAATTCATCTTTCCCTGCTGAAGTTGCTTCTGGTTGATGTTGAAACCGAGCTGCAAAGGGGATCTTTTTCAACCTTGAGTATATCATGCAAGTTTCTAGCCCTGCTGCAGTCGGTATGTGGAGCTATCTATTTTTTTCCTTGGCATACTTCCGTTTGAGAGACAGGTTTTGACATTCTCCCTGATATTTTTTTTAGGTGGAGAGCCAAATTCGTATTCTTGATATGTGGAAGGATTCATTAAATTCTCTTACATGGGCGGAGATATTGCGTCAGATATTGGTTGCAGCTGGTTTTGGTTCTGTAAAGCGGGCTGCTGGTCAATCAGAGGAACTAAGTAAGGTGCTGATTTCGTGCAACCCTTTTGATTCGTTGAAACAACCATCTGTCTACTCTATTTGCTTGGCACCGAAAATATAGTTCATCACATGAAATGCCTACAAATGCTACTTCTCTTGTCCTTTTCATTCGTATCAAAGTTCCATATACTAGCATGCTTTGTTTATTCTTGAAGATGGGTTAGTTGCGTGTGGAATACTGAAGGTTCTTGCTCAATTTTCTTTTATATCCTCCTGTGCATGCTCTATGTCGTTTATAGGTTTTTTCTTTAATTTTCTGACGCATTATTGGTTGATGTTACCTCCTGTAGGAAAGGAGACTCATGAAAAAGTATGGCCTCCGTCTTGGAACATTAAAGGGTGAATTATTTAGGATGCTTAACGAGCAAGGCGGCAAAAATGGCTTGAAAATATCCGAGTTAGCTAATGCAGCAGTAGAGGTAGTTTTTTCTGAAATTATTATCAGCTTCTTGTTAGTAAATCCTAAGATTATTATATCTAATAGAATAGGGTGCTGGTTAATGTTATAGGTTGCTGGGCTGAATCTTGCAACTGCATCAGAAGAAGAACGAGAGCGTTCAATATGTTCAACGCTGGCAAGTGATATTACACTTTTCGAAAAAATATCTGAATCTACATATCGTGCACGTGTTAATTGTTTCTCTGAGGACCATGAGTCTGATTCGGGCGAATCTGGAAGTGTTGATGATGATGAATCTGGTGATGAGTTGGGGCGTGTTTCAGAAAGTTTTGTATTTCGAAAAGCCAAGTGTAGGAAAAGGCGGAAGCAGGTGTTGGAAGTATGCAGTGAGATTGATGAAAGCCATCCTGGAGAAGCATGGTTGTTGGGGCTAATGGAGGGGGAATATTCAGACTTAAGCATTGAAGAGAAGTTAGATGTTTTCATCGCTTTGATTGATCTTCTTAGTTCTGGTTCCACTATTAGAATGGAGGATTTACCCAGAGCTATGGTTGACTGTGCCCCTAGTATCTATAGTCATGGTTCTGGTGGAAAAATCAAGAGAGCATCATCCTCTAATCATCCACGCGTATCATGGGTCCATGGAGGAGAGCGAATCGAAAAGCTATCTAAACCGTCTGATTCTCATCCAGTTGATTCATCATCAATTGTGGGGGCTGATTTTGCAAAGCTCGCTGGAGACAATGTTCACCCTATGCAATCTGTATACCTTGGTTCTGACCGTAGGTTCAACAGGTACTGGCTTTTCTTAGGCCCATGCAACGCGAATGACCCTGGTCATAGGTGTGTCTACTTTGAATCTTCTGAAGATGGTCACTGGGAAGTTATCAGCCACAAGGAGGTGATGTCATTGTGCACAAATTAAATGAAAACTTGTATTGTGTAAGTTGGATTGATTCCTTGCCTAACATTTCCCTATTTTTTGGCTTGGTGCAGGCTTTGCGGGCACTGTTGTCAGTGTTGGACGATAGGGGTAGACGGGAAGCTCGGCTTATTGAGTCATTGGAGAAACGAGAAAGTTTTCTCTGTCAAGCCATGTTAAGAAGAATTGACCATGTAGTCAGAGAGGACAGTTCTTCTTCACCGGTTTCTGATATAGACAACAACAACCTATGTCTCAATGAGATTGCCAATGATCAACAAGCAGCTATAGTATTTGAGAAGCGGGGCAACAGCCTATTATGGAGCCTTGTTCAGGAGTTTGATGAATGGATATGGGATAAATATTATCTTAATCTCAATGTTGTTAAACACAGCCGAAGATCCTACCTTGATTCGCTTACTAGGTGTAAGAGTTGTCATGATTTGTATTGGAGAGATGAGAAGCACTGCAAGATTTGCCATGCTACCTTTGAGCTTGATATAGATCTTGAAGAAAGATATGCGATTCATGAAGCCACATGCAGCAGGAAGAATGAAGAGAGTAGTGATTCATTTCCAGATCACAAAGTTCTTTCTTCCCAGTTGCAATCACTAAAGGCTGCAGTGTATGCCATTGAGGTCTGTCGAGATAGTCGTTTTTGCTTTACTATTTTTAATCTTTTCCGTCTTTCTTGGTTTGTGTTAAGAAACTGCTCCCTTTCTTGGTTAACATTTTTCAGTCTGCAATGCCCGAAGATGCCTTGATTGGTGCATGGAAAAAGTCAGCTCATAGGTTATGGGCAAAAAGGCTTCGACGAAGCTCAACGTTGTCTGAAATTACGCAGGTTTTCATTTTTATTATGCAAAGCTCCCTTTTTCCTTATTTTAGTCCGAAATTGATTGTTCTCTAACTTACCTCTTGTTGCTAAATCATGGTCTGAAGGTGATTGGGGACTTTGTTGGAGCAATCAATGAAGATTGGTTATGGCACTTTGGTGAGGAGGAGGAGGGAGAAATTATAACTAGCTTCCCTTCTATGCCTCGAACAACTTCTGCGATTGCTCTCTGGTTGGTAAAACTGGATACCTTGATTGCTTCTTATGTGGTGGAAAAAGCTCCTCAACCTGAAGGGAATCAATTGAACAGGACCAGAAAATACAAGTATGAACTTACTTCTCTATCATCGTCATCTGTTAGTGTACTAAAGTGTTTCTTGTCTATAGCTCGCTTTCTGTTTCATCTGAGACCAACAACCACTTCCCGTTTTCATATTTTGGTCATCTAATAATTTAACATAGCTTGTGTGTTTTCAGTTAATAATATGCCTTCCTGGATTATTTGAGTTTTTTTTTTCACTTACCTGGACTTTTCTTTTCAGGTAGGTGAACGTATAAGCAGTAGTTGTAGCTCTCATCACGGAAGGGGATACGTAGGAGGAAAATTTTGTACAGAGAAGAGATGTTTTGTTCCTGCATTAAGTGACTTTTTGATAAAATATATGTATATAGACATTTTAGGAAGTCATTCGGTTTTAAATTGTTCTGGTTTCCTATAATTCCTAAAATCGTTTCTTCATTGTATGGTAAAAACGTAGTTTTATGTCCTGGTGAACATTTTGGGGTTTGTTTTCTGTAAAATAAAACGATCACCATTGTGTTTATGTGGTGATCTAACAATATATCTAGCGTTTGACCCGTACAAATGTTTTTTATAATTATGTGTATTTGGTTTGTGTCAAAATGAGCAAATATATTATTCAGAATTTGATATTTATAACGTTGTTCTTGTACTTTGTTTTAAACTATGTATAATGGTTTATATTTGTAAGTATCTATCTAATAATAAAGTTGAGTTTTCTCTCACCTCAGCTCTCCACATCAGCACATAGCATGGGGCTTTTGTTGACAGGTGGCATGATCTTTTCGATCATTAAAAATGTTCTTTTCTGTTTCAGTGGGCTTCGGTTTTTAAGTATCAATCAGTGGCTCACTAATTTGTTTCTCATGTTGGACCTGGATTTATCTAGGGTTTCTTTCAATAGATGTTAGAGGAGTGCCCCTTTGCATCTCACCATATCCCAGCAACGTTTCTGTGACGTTTGCAGTTTCCGTTTTCACTTCCATTAATCATTTAAGTTATTTCGTTTGTTTTCTGTATAAAGCGGCGTCTCTTAATCCATTCATATCCAAGCTTCGTCATCGAAAACCCAGTTTCTAGATCTTCTATACCGAGAAGAAAGTCCAAAGGAGTTTAGATCTTGAAGCTTTGATATATAGATTACGATTAAGAGTGTAGAGTCAAGAACCAAAAGATGAGTGAAACAGAGGGGGCCAGGAATGATCTAAGATGACCTTTCATACACACAAGGAGTTGGTGTCAGATGGGTTCAAGAGAGTCGCGTATGATGGGTTCATCTAAAGTTATCAGCGACAGCTCTATCTATGTTTTTGCATGTGGTCTGATCGCTGCTCTTAGTCATATTCAATTCGGTTTCACTGTAAGAAGAAAGTTCAACCCTTTCAACTTTTGTTCTTTTCCATTTGTACAGAGTTGTGACTGATTTGTATGGTTTGGGTCCGGTGTGATTATTATTCTCCAACAGAAGCTGCGATCACTAAGGATCTCGGTTTAACTATTGAATCTGAGGTAATTAACCAATCTTTCTGTCTAGAACTGTCTGGTTTATTCTTTGTCTGACTTTGATCTCTTGTCCATGTATTAGTACTTAATGTTTGGTTCTCTATCCAATGAGGGTGGTATGGTTAGTGCAATTGCCAGTGGTCAGATCGCATAATACATTGGATGAAAAGGGGTATTGTGTAGTTTCCTGAGTATTAAATTACTCTGTTTGAATATTGATCCAGCTAATGACAACTTCCTTGCTTACTTAGCCCTTTAATTGTGTGTTTTCTTGGATAGTCTCTGATGATTATTGGTTGGTTTGCATATCATTTGCAAAAGTGAGTGTTTGTTGTTTTTCAGTTTCTTTATTTGACCTCATTCTGAAATTGTTAGATTGGCCTTACATCATACTGGTTTTGTAGGATACTTTTTTTCTTTATAGGGAAGACATTTAGACGGCTTTGGTGTTGGGATCATTTAGTGGATATTAGTCCTTAGATCTGGCTTACTTAGATCTCAATGGAACATCTATCACTTGCTATAGTTTTTGTATCGCTCTAACACAGGCGAGAGGTTTAAAGAAGCATATGAAGAGGCTCAATGCTCCTAAATATTGGATGCTTGACAAACTTGGTGGTGCATTTGTTTATCTTCTGCTACGAGAACTTCTGTCTTATCTATGATACCAAAGGACGTTTCCGTCTTCACTCCCATCAGGGACGAGGAATCTAAGGTTTTGATCTCTCTTGCTCTTGTCATAATTTAGAGTAATGCTTGACATGAATGTGTACCACCAAGATTTGTTTTTTTTCTTATCTACAGTTTAAGTTTTGCAAGCTTAGAACTATCCAGTTCGAACAAAAGGGCATCCCTTTCCTGAACACATACAATGGTCGCACAATAATAATGAAACCATTAAGATCGACTTGGAGGAGAACAAGATTGTTGAGTTCATCAAGTTTGATGTCGGGAATGTTGTGATGGTGGCTGGGGGTAGAAACAGAGGGCGTGTTAGTGGGATTAAAAACAGTGTGAAGCATAAGTGAAGCTTTGAGACTATCCACATCCAAGACTTATCAGGACATGAGTTTCCAACAAGGTTGAGGAATGTGTTCACCCTTGGCAAAGGGTCAAAGCCGTGGGTGTATACGTAAGGGTAAGGGTGTTAACCTTACCATCATTGAAGCAGCCAGGCAAAGGCTCTCGCTGGCCAACATGCTGCTTAAGTTTGTGACTTTGAGCTATTTATTATGTCTTTTTTAGATGACTTTTATTTCACACACACTTTGTATCTTTCGGTTTGCTTATAAGTTTGAAACTTGTGTTTTTTTTTCTTAAATCTATTTCAAGTATTAAAAATGGATCCATGAAAAATCTCTAAATAGACCGACTCTGCGTATGTTGGTTTGCTGCTCCGTTTTGAATCTTACTTTATTTTATCAAAAGTTTAAAGGTGTCAAACATTTATGTAATTTAATTGATTTGCAAAATAATCATGTACTAGCATGTGACATCCAAAGACAACTTATGCTACGCCCGGATTTTCTTATATAAATTTTAATATATTTAATCTATTATATTACTATTAGAATATATAAAAATCATCTTATTTATTTTTACAAAAATATAAATTATAATTTGAATTTTAAATTATTAGAGTGCAAACACTAATAATATTGATATGTATATATGTGTATATATATATTATATGACTTAAAAAGTATATGTTGTTTATTTATATCTTTAAAATAATTAAACACTGAATTTGTTTTTTATAAGTTTTATTAATGCTTTAGATGTACCTTTCAATTAATTTTATTATTCTATTGCGATAAAATCGTGTAGAATTACATGTTTCAATAAAGTTAAATTATTTAATTGGTTCGAGAATGTAAACTTTGGGCTTTGTTAATTTATTGTGTTTCAATTTTTTTTGCAGCATCCTTTTGTAAGATACTGACCTCTCACCCAAATGAAATAGGATGTAAATAAATAGATTGTATATTTATTCACCGTCACTATTTTGTTGTGAAGAGAAAAGAGTGATTTAATAGATACTGAACTAAATGTTTGAATTTAATTTATGATGTTTCAATTTCTGTTTTTTCAGTAGAATAATAATAATTTATTTGAAAAATGTAATTTATTTTTTACTTTTAAGAATATAATTTCTTTTTTCTTTTTGAGTTTTCTATATTTTGTTATATCATATTGTAGAAGATAAATATAGTCTTCATGATTTTAGCTCCAAATATTTTAGTTTCAATATGTTTTTTTGTTGTTCAGTCTCTTAAATTTCTGGTGCACAAAAAACAGTCTCTTAGTTTTATTTTGCGTAGTAGTAGTAGTCATGTTACTAACCACTACCAACTAAAAAAAAAAACAATTTTGAACTCATTAGAAAATAAAACATACAAACCCGGCGCTACGCGCCGGAATACCACTAGTACTTTATAAACCTTTGTTAACATGAGAGACACCTCTTGAATCAGGTGCAGATAGGAGAAAGGGAACTTTGTGATAGACGCCTCTGGGCAGTATCTATCAATATGCTATTTATTCAAGAAGCTGACAAACTCCTCGTTTATTAGATTTAGAGGAGACAACTCCGTTTCTTTGATCTCTTAATGGATGATTTTATTAGAATCAAATGTCTCCCTCTTATAGGAGTAAACACCTTAGTAGGCAATAATAACAAATATGTAAAATTCTAAACCTTCTTTTCCAATTCTAAATGCTCCTAAGGAGGTCGTAGTCTATCACTTTGGTGTTTGAGTTCTTCAGATTTTGTCAAGCTTCTCTGCCTTCACAACCGGGTTTGCTTTAGCTATAGCTTCTTGCGCAGCGGCATGGTAATTGAAGGAGCAGTTGTGTATGTCTGCATAGCGGTGCGTCCCGCAGAAGAGGTCACCGCAGCGACATTTGAATCCAGTCAGACCAACCCGTTTATTGCAAGTAGCACATCGGCTTGGTCCTTCCTTTGGTATTGATGCAGCTGCTTCTGGAGCTACTACCTCTGCGACGACGACTTGGACAGAAGATGGCTGTAAAGAGACAGCCACCGGCTCAACGGATTTGGTTTCAGCATCAACCAGCGCGGTAGCAGCAAAGGTTTCCTTTAAGATGTTGCTGGATGAAGATGTACCACCAGACACTGCAGATGCAAACCTAGCCCCCTGTTCCTGTTGAAACAGGATAGCCTTGTGACACTTGGAACACATGTTCATTGTGGCAGAGCTTCCGAAGAAACCGCAGTTGTTGATGCATAGCTTGGGACCTTCAGGTGGGCTTTGGCATCCTGTCTTGTCGTGGTCCATTTCTGCACTACAAAACAGACATCCTCAGTACCACGTAGGAAAAAGACATTTTTCGTTACAATAACTTCAATTAACATTTATATCAGCGTAAAAGCTAAGAACTTTACAACAAATAATTTTAAATTCGTAAAATATACAAACCACATAGTTTAATCTCATTCTCATCCAACACTACCTTCCTTCTTAGAAATGAACCTTCAATAGCAAATCTGTAAAACATACAAAACCCACATAGCCTAATCTCACTTCTATTCACCTGTTTGCCCGAGAAGCCTTGATTGATCAAACAGTCCCTAATCAATTGACAAAAGGGGAAATCGAAATTGGAATCGAAAGCCGAGACCCAAACCCGATATATCAAATCGAAATAGAAAGGAAGAGAAGAACACTTTTACCGTAGGAAGGATCGTCTCTGCTGGAGAGATCCAGCAGAAGCTGAGAAAATTGGAGACGAGAGAAAAAAAGGTTTCGGCTCTTCTCTCTTCGATATATTTTTATATTTTCATTCACACCGTTTGTGTTAGAGTCAGCAACACACGTTTTCGTATCTGATTGGCTGTTTCTTTTGATCTTTTTTTTCTCTCTTTTCTCATTTCAAAATTTCAGTTTCTTTTTGAGTTATTAAAATATGGTTATATATTTTAAAAATATCTAATTAAATTAAATTTTAATATTTGTTTATATGTAATTATTAAAAATAAAAATTAGTTAAACAAACATATATCTCATTTATTTATTTATTTATTATTTTTTTTTTACAACAAAAACTAGAGATAAACTAAGTAGATTTCTGATCCAAAAGCCACCTCGCGGAAATCGAATCAACATAAACCATAGCTGCAGGCTGATTTCTAGCACCTCGTGCTAGCTTGTCCGCCATTGTATTATGTGTCCTCGGAATATGCTGAATAGTAAAGGGATGAAAAAATTTCTTACATCGCAGAAACTCCTCCATACTATCTCAAATAAAGATATGGTTATAGATTTGGTATTTTTGAAAACAGATTCAATGAAAATGAATGCAGCTGTCAAATGTTAACTCACTTTTAAAAAAAACAAGATAAGACACTACAAGTTTTAAGTAAATTTGAAAATGACATACGCTTAATCATCATAATATTCATCACTGGTTTTCATGAATTTATTTTTTGTCAACATTCATATTATAAAAATAGTAAATAATCGAAATTATGATCCACTTTGTTACCAAACACTGTCCTTTTTCCGTCTTGCAAAATAATAGATTGTCATCCGCAAAAGAAAGATGTAAGATCATAATATGATTTTCACTTTTCTCCGTTTAGGAGGGAGATCAGAGCTTCAGTGCACAAGATGAGCATAAAGGGGATAATGAGTATCCATGTCTTAAACATGTCGAAGGAATAACATATCCTATGGGTTGCTTTGAGAAGGTGGCAATGCTATGTTCTGCTGAGATGGGTCACCATTTCCTTATGCGCTCATTGACTAGTTATTTTTTAGTCAAACATTACTGATATTAATCTATAAAGAGTTAGCCTTCACTGAAAGAAGGAGGGTCTGCTACACCAAGAGCTGATTTTGCCACTAAATCAGCTTCAAAGTTCTCTAAACGAGGAATAGTCGAAATGAGATGGTATCAAAGACATTACTAAAGTGATAGATGTCAAACAGTATCCCAAAAAGCGATGTCTTTGATTCATTGGTCTTCAGCATAGTGATGAGGACCTGAGAATTTGACACACCGTAAGCGATTGAATTTGAAAGAAAAAATAAAGTAAAATTTCAAGGAAAAAATAAATAAAATTAAGTAAAATTTAGGGAAATGCCCTAGGATACTAAAAAAGTTTCTATCACAAATATAGACTCTAAGAATCAAAATGACCAAAATGTTTCACTAAAAAGGTAAATATACACTTATGCCCTAGGGGTTAACTAATACAAACCTTCGGATTTAGAGTTAAGGGGAGGAGATTTGGGTTTGATGTTTAAAATTTTATAAAATAGAAAATAAATATTAAAAATTTGAAAATAAAAATTTTAAAAATAGTTTCAAAAATTATTTTTGAATTACAAAAAGAAAATTAAAAAAAAATAAAATCGAAATAAAAATTCAAAAACAAATTATAAAAAAGTTCGAATTTGAAAATATATAATCTAAAACTATAATTTTTTGTTTTGTTTTTAATGTTTTTATATATCTAGGGTATTAGTGTCCTTTTACCTATTAAATGAAACATTTTGGTCATTTTCCTCCTTGTGGTCTATTTTTGTGACCAAAACTTGAAAATGGTCTATTTATGACAATTGCCCTAAAATTTATTAAAATTTATTAAAACTTTAGAGATTTTTCAAATCATCATTTTTTTTAGTTTTAAACATTCCTACAAATAATTACTACATTTATTCAGATGATTTTAAATATGACATATTTAGAATAGCCGTAATAAATTATTTTTTAAAATCTAATTATTTTTCCGTAAAGACTTAACAAATTCTCCACAAAACATGGTAAAAATACAAACAATATGACATATATTTCACCTATTAGTTACCAAAACAAATATATATTGCTGAATCAGATATATATATATATATATATATATATATATATAAGAAATGAGAAAATCATACCCATGTATTCTGGTGCCTTATAACCTACTATTCCAACACACTTGGTATTCATTGATTCTCTATTTTCCGTTGTAGTCCTGGCAAAACCAAAGTCTGAAATTTTGGCTCAAAAATCTTCTTCCAGAAGATCGTTTGACGATTTCAAAGCTCGGTGGATGTAGATTTAACTTTGACTAGCTAGCGTATGGAAATACTCTACTCTTCTCGCCACATCCAACACATCTTGTGGCATGTACTTGTAAACAAACAACCTCTCATCTCCTTGGACGAAATAACCGTGAAGGATCACATGGTTTCTGTGATGAACGCTAGGTAGAACACTAACCTCAGCTTCGAACTGATCACTGCAGCCTTTACCACTAGTAACAACCATCCTCTTGACTGCAATCTATGTTCCATCTTGCAGTTGTCCCTTATATACAGATCCAAACACATCTTTCCCTAGCAAATCGATAATGTCAAAGTCTTTTGTAGCTTCCCTAATAATTTCCAGTGAAAAATATTTGCTCTCATACTCCATTGCGTTATGCGATGAGACTGTGTCACCATTCGTGGCAATGCTTTGAGAAGGTGGCAAGGCTACGTTCTGCTGAGACTGTGTCACCATTTCGTTATGCACTGTTTGACTAGTTCTATCAGCGATTTTTAGTAAAACTTTAAATTTGAAGGAAAAAACAAGTAAAACTAAATAAAATTTCATGAAATAAATAAATAAAATTAAGACAAATTTATTAAATTTTAGTAAAACTGTAGAGATTTTCCAAATCATCAATCACTTTAGTTCTCAAACATTCCTACAAAACATTCCTACATTTATTCATACGATATTTTTAAATAGGGATAATTTGAAAAATACCCTATTTATGATCTGAAATTTGAAAAACATTCCCCAAATTATTATCTGTGTTTGTAACGTTTCGAGATAAAAATATGTTCATGTTGTTGATTCTTAGTATCTTTAGTAAAATGATGAATGAATTGAATCATACATATTTTTAAGAACAGTGAAAAAGTAGGTTACAAAATTATCTGCAACTGGAAGAGTTCTTCCGTGCTCTAGCTTCACAAAGTTCACAAAATACCTTTTCTTCCCTAGAATTATTGTGTGTTAGTCAAAGAAAAATACTGTACGAAATAAATTGTGGTAAAAATAGAAAAGATACACCAATGCACCATTTACGTCTTATATTTTATCTGGGTTTGTTTCATGTGTGTCTAATCGTACATCGGAACAAAAAAGTCTTTCAATCAGAATAAGTGATTATATAGATATTGCTAAATCTTAAGAACAAGAATACGAGAAATTTGCTTAAAAAAACTGAAGGGCATTTTGCTTGGCAAGGAAGAGTTTAAAATATGCTTTTTCAAACGCATCTGATTCAAAATTTATTTGTGTTTTTATTTAAAAAATAATTTAGATGTAAAATATTTACAAAGATTTCAATTGGATAGTTTGGTAATTTGACGTATGAGTAAGTGTAGTTTTCCAAAATATTATATAACGGTATAGTTTTCAAAATAAAATCTTATATGAAGGTATTTTCCCAAATTTTCCCTTTTAAATATGACATATTTAGAATATCTGTAGTAAATTAATTTTTTAATCTAATAATTTTTACGTAAAAGATTTAACTAATTCTCCATAAAACATGGTAACAAATAAATTTACAATTCAGTTAATATCTTACACTATCAGTAGATTAAGTAATTCTGTCAATATTAAGTATGTTATATAATGACGTATGATAGAGTTATGAACATGTTCAGTACTTAAATAGTAACTTTTTATCGGTAGATAAAAGTAAGACTTTAAATAATAAATTAGATAAATTTGTTATCTTTTATTTTAGTCGTTATATTTATCCACATATAGTAATAATTTCGCATATATAATAAGGGCATCGATTACTAACATTATATAATTATAATTATAGAGTTATAAAACAAAAGTTGGATTAAATGGATTCATTGGTTCATAATAAAAATGAGTATGATATTTTTTTGATTAAAATAATTTTACAAATCATAAAAATGTAAATAATTTAAATATTAAGTTTCCTATAGTATATTTTATTATAGTTGATATATTATTTACTATATCATGTAAACTAAAAATATATCAATGATTATTAGAAATAGGTATACATAAGTAGGTGTAATCAACAAAAATAAAAATAAAATTGCTTTGATAATATAAATTAAATAATATGGAAGTTGAATTAATTTCGAATTCCACAAATAAGAATGGAATTCACCAAAATTAGGATATCAAATTACGATGACCTCCCTTCCACATTAGATACAATAATAGAATTGACAGAAACGTTTAGAGCGTCCAAGCTTTTTCTGGTAGAACTAGAAGTATCTACATCTGTTTAATATGAAACTGTGTATTGAATAAGAGCACGATTTCAATGGTAAGTTATTTAAATGACATTTATTGATGATTAATAAGACGATTGCAAAGAAATCCGACCAAGAACTAAGAAAAGGATGGTGTTTTCGGCAAAAAAAAAAAAAAAAACATTTATGCAAAGGAAAGCCTAGTCCTTATGCCGAAAATATGTGTTGTGAATGGGTTATTCGATCTTCTCTTTATATAGTTGGTATCTTGCTTTTTCTATCTCTAAGACAGCGTAAACCCTTACCCACTTTCAGCCGGACCGAATTCTATTTGCTTGATAACCTTGTCTGAGGAATATAATTTATATCCAATAATAAGTATATAGAACATTTATAGAAAAATTAAATATTTTCGTAGGGTTAACCCATAGATTTTGAGAAAAATTCAAAAAAATGAAAATTTTATTTTAATGCATAGTTACATCATTCACTAACATATGATGAATGTCAAAAACGTTTGAAACCTTTGTTGTCTCCGTTTTTCTATGGAATATTGGTTTTATAGTAGTTAGTCAACCAATTTAGGGAGTATTATGAAGTTTTACTAAATTAATTGACAAAAAATTTAAACGACGCCCATCATGTAGGGGTGGGCGTTCGGGTATATGTTCGGGTTCGGGTCGGGTATTTTGTATTTTTGGTATTTCGGTATAGAGGTGTAGAACTCGTTCGGGTATTTCTGTACTTCGGGTCGGGTTCGGGTATTTTTTAGTTCGGATTCAGTTATTTCGGATCGGGTTCGGATATTTAGATTTTGAAAAAAAAATTTAAAACTTTCATTTTTCAAGTTTCTTGTATTTAAAAATATAACTTTCTGTTAACTAATTTCTATTTTTAATAGATTGAAAGGTTAATAGATTTGGACATAACATTTTAAAACTAAAAAGACATTAATTTAGTTATTTTTGAAAAAAATTTGGATGAAACTTTTTGTTTATTTTTGAAATAAAAAACTTGACATGCATTTTAAGTGAGTAGCAAATTATTTTTTTCGTAATTGTATGTATATCATATGAACTTAAAGTATGTGTAGTATCAATATAAATATTTTATATAAAATGAGAGATGTAAACTAGAAATATAAGGTTAATTATACATCTGTTTGGTTATCTTCGGATATCCATTCGGGTTTGGGTATTATCCGTTCGGGTTCGGGTATCCAATCTCTCTTTATTCAATACACGTTCGCGTATTTTGCTACTTCAGTTCGGATTTCGGTTCGGGTTTTTCGGATCGGGTGCCACTTCGGATATCGGCTAAAGTGCCCATCCCTACGCCCATGTACCATTAAATAGAGTTTAATATACATTAATACAAATGTAAAATGTATTTAAAAACTTTAAAACTACAATAAAAATCATAGGCTTCAGTATATAGAGAATTTACCGAAATATTAAATATTTTCGTAGAGGTCAATCCATAGATTTTGAGAAAAAAATGAAAATTCTATTTTAATGCATAGTTGCATCCTTCACTAACATATGATGAAGGTCAAAGAGGTTTGGAACCATTGTTGTCTCCGTTTTTCTAGAGAATAACGATTTCATAGTGGTCAGTCAACCAATTTAGAGAGTATTATGAAGTTTTACTAAATTAATTGACAAAAAATTTAAACTATGCACATGTACAATAAAAGAGAGTTTAATATACATTAATACAAATGTACAATGTGTTTAGAAATTTTAAAACTACATTAAAAATCATAGGCTTCAGTATATAGAGAATTTACCGAAAAATTAAATATTTTCGTAGGGGTTAGTTAACCTATAGATTTTGAGAAAATTAAAAAAAAAAATGAAAATTCTATTTTAATGCATAGTTGCATCTTTCACTAACATATGCTGAAGGTCAAAGAGGTTTGGAACTTTTGTTGTCTCCGTTTTTTCTAGTGAATATTGATTTTATAGTGATTAGTGAACCAATTTAGGAAGTATTATGGAGTTTTACTAAACTAATTGACAAAAAATTTAAACGATGCCAATATACCAATAAAGAGAGTTTAATATACATTAATACAAATGTAGAATGTGTTTAGAAATTTTAAAACTACAATAAAAATCATAGGCTTCAGTATATAGAGCATTTACACCGAAAAATTAAATATTTTCGTATGGGTTAACCCATAGATTTTGAGAAAAATTAAAAAAAAGGAAAATTCTATTTTAATTCATAGTTACATCATTGACTAACATATGATGAAGGTCAACCAATTTAGCGAGTATTATGAAGTTTTTTTAAATTAATTTACAAAAAATTTAAAAGATGAACATGTACCATTAAAGAGAGTTTAATATACATTAATACAAATGTAGAATGTGTTTAAAGTTTTTAAAACTACAATAAAAATCATAGGCTTCAGTATATAAAGCATTTATCGAAAAATTAAATATATTTGTAAGGGTTATACCAATAGATTTTGAGAAAAATTCAAAAAAATGAAAGTTATATTTTAATGCATAGTTACATCCTTCATTAAGATATGATGAACGACAAAGAGGTTTGAAACTTTTGATGTCTTCGTTTTTCTAGAGAATAGCGATTTTATAGTGGTTAGTCAACTAATTTAGAGTTGTATTATAAAGTTTTACTAAATTAATTGACAAAAAATTTAAACGATTCCCATGTACCATTAAAGAGAGTTTTTTTTTGAATGAATATAAAATTTATTCAATCAAAACTTTAATTACATCAAGTGCTACTGTTTTGATCTCCATCTACATATCAATAAACTCTTAAATCTCTACTATTATGTACTTCAACATATGATGAATGTCAAAGAGGTTTGAAACCTTTGTTGTCTCTGTTTTTCTAGGGAATAGCGTTTTTATATTGGTTTGTCAACCAATTTAGAGAATATTATCAAGTTTTACTAACATATGATGAACGTCAAAGAGGTTTGAAATCTTTGTTGTCTCTGTTTTTCTAGGGAATAGCGATTTTATAGTGGTTAGTCAACCAATTTAGGGAATATTATCAAGTTTTACTAAATTAATTGACAAAGAATTTAACAATTCTCATGAACAATTAAAGAGAGTTTAATATACATTAATACAAAAGAGTATAATATGTTTAGAAATTTTGAAACAACACTAAAAATCATATGCATTTACCGAAAAATTACCGAAAAATTAAATATATTCGTAGGGTTTAACCCATAGATTTTGAGAAAAATTTAAAAATATGAAAATTATATTTTAATGCATAGTTGCATCCTTCACTAATATATGATGAAGGTCAAAGAGGTTTGGAACCTTTGTTGTCTCCATTTTTCTAGGGAATAGCCATTTTATAGTGGTTAGTCAACCAATTTAGGGAGTACTATAAAGTTTTACTAAATTAATTGAAAAAAAATTTAAGAGTGCCCATGTACCGTTAAAGAGAATTTAATATACTTTAATACAAATGTAGAATGTGTTTAAAAATTTTAAAACAACACGAAAAATCATAGGCTTCAGTACATAGAGCATTTACCGCTATATTAAATATTTTCGTAGGGGTTAACCCATATATTTTGAAAAAAATTCAAAACAAAATGAAAATTCTATTTTATTGCATTGTCGCATCCGTCACTAACATATGATGAAAGTCAAAGAGGTCTGAAACCTTTATTATCTCTGTTTTTCTAGGGAATAACGATTTTATAGTGGTTAGTCAACCAATTTAGAGAATATTATCAAGTTTTACTAAATTAATTGACAAAAAATTTAAACGATTATCATGAACAATTAAAGAGAGTTTAATATACTTTAATACAAAAGAGTATAATGTGTTTAGAAATTTTGAAATAACACTAAAAATCATAGGCTTCAGTATATAGAGCATTTACCGAAAAATTAAATATATTCGTAGATTTTGAGAAAAATTAAAAAAAAATAAAAATTCTATTTTAATGCATAGTTGCATCCTTCACTAACATATGATGAAGTTCAAAGACGTTTGGAACTTTTGTTGTCTCCGTTTTTCTAGGGAATAGCGGTTTTATAGTGGTTATTCAACCAATTTAGGGAGTATTATAAAGTTTTACTAAATTAATTGACAAAATATTTAAACGGAGCCTATGTAGCTTTAAAGAGAGTTTAATATAAATTAATACAAATGTACAATGTGTTTCAAAATTTGAAAACTACAATAAAAATCATAGGCTTCATTATATAGAGCATTTACCAAAAAATTAAATATTTTCTTAGGGGCTAACTCATAAATTTTGAGAAAAATTCAAAAAAATGAAAATTCTATTTTAATGCATAGTTGCATCCTTCACTAAGACATGATGAAGATCAAAGACGTTTGGAACCTTTGTTGTATCCGTTTTTCTAGCGAATAGTGGTTTCATAATGGTTATTCAACCAATTTAGTGAGTATTATGAAGTTTTTCTAAATTAATTGACAAAAAATTTAAACGATGCCCATGTACCATTAAAGAGAGTTTAATATACATTAATACAAATGTAGAATGTGTTTAAAAATTTTAAAACTACAATAAAAATCATAGGTTTCAGTATATAGAGCATTTACCGAAAAATTAAATATTTTCGTAGGGTTAACCCATAGATTTTGAGAAAAATTCAAAAAAATAAAAATTCTATTTTAATGCATAGTTGCATCTATCACTAACATATGATGAAAGTAAAAGACGTTTGAAACCATTGTTGTCTCCGTTTTTCTAGGGAATAGCGGTTTTATAATGGTTATTCAACCAATTTAGTGAGTATTATGAAGTTTTACTAAATTAATTGACAAAAAATTTAAAACATGTCCATGTACCATTAAAGAGAGTGTAATATACATTAATACAAATGTAGAATGTGTTTAAAAATTTTATAACTACAATAAAAACCATAGGCTTCAGTATATAGAGCATTTGCCGAAAAATTAAATATTTTCATAGGGGTTGTTAACCCTTAGATTTTGAGAAAAAATCAAAAAAATGAAAATTCTGTTTTAATGCATAGTTGCATAATTCATTAACATATGATGAATTTCAAAGACGTTCGAAACCTTTGTTGTCTCCATTTTTTCTAGGGAATAGCGGTTTTATAGTGGTTATTCAACCAATTTAGGGAGTATTATGAAGTTTTTACTAAATTAATTGACAAAATATTTAAACGATGCCCATGTACCATTAAAGACAGTTTAATATAAATTAATACAAATGTAGAATGTGTTTCAAAATTTTAAAACTACAATAAAAATCATAGGCTTCAGTATATAGAGCATTTACCGAAAAATTAAATATTTTCGTAAGGGTTAACCCATAAATTGTGAAAAAAATTCAAAAAAATGAAAATTCTATTTTAATGCATAGTTATATCATTCACTAACATATGATGAAGGTCAAAGAGGTTTGGAATTTTTGTTGTCTAGGTTTTTCTAAAGAATAACGATTTTATATTAGTTAGTTAACCAATTTAGGGAGTATTATGAAGTTTTACTATTAATTGACAAAAAAATTAAACGATGCCCATGTACTATTAAAGAGAGTTTAATATACATTAATACAAAAGTATAATGTGTTTAGAAATTTAAAACTACAATAAAAATCATAGGCTTCAGTATATAGAGCATTTACCGAATAATTAAAAAACATTTGCAGGGGTTACATCCTTCACTAGCATATGATGAAGGTCAAAGAGGTTTGGAACCTTTGTTGTCTCCGTTTTTCAAGAGAATAGCGATTTTATAGTTGTTAGTCAATTAATTTAGGGAGTATTATGAAATTTTACTAAATTAATTGACAAAACATTTAAACGATGCCCATGTACCATTAAAGAGAGTTTAATATACATTAATACAAATGTAAAATGTGTTTAAAAAATTTAAAACTACACTAAAACTCATAGGATTCAGTATATAGAGCATTTACCGAAAAATTAAATATTTTCGTAGGGGGTTAGGTTAACCCATAGATTTTGAGAAAAAAAAACAAAAAAAATGAAAATTCTATTTTAATGCATAGTTGCATTCTTCACTAACATATGATGAAGTTCAAAGACGTTTGGAACATTTGTTGTCTCCGTTTTTCTATGGAATCGCGGTTTTATAATGGTTACTTAACCAATTTAAGGAGTATTATGAAGTTTTACTAAATTAATTGACAAAAAAAAATAAAAGACACCCATGTACCATTAAATATAATTTAAGATACATTAATACAAATCTATAATGTGTTTAAAAATTTTTAAACTACAATAAAAATAATAGGCTTCAGTATATAGAGCATTTACCGAAAAATTAAATATTTTCGTTAACAAATAAATTTTGAGAAAAATTTAAAAAATGAAAATTCTATTTTAATACATATTTGAATCATTCACTAACATATGATGAAGGTCAAATAGGTTTGGAATCTTTGTTGTCTCTGTTTTTCTAGATAATAGGGGTTTTATAGTGGTTAGTCAACCAATTTAGGGAGTATTATGAAGTTTTACTAAATTAATTGACAACAAATTTAAACTATGCCCATGAACAATTAAAGAGAGTTTAATATACATTAACACAAAAGTAGAATGTGTTTAGAAATTTTTAAACAACACTAAAGATCATAGGCTTCAGTATATAGAGCATTTACCAAAAAATTAAATATTTTTGTAGGAGTTAACCCGTAGATTTTGAGAAAAATTCAAGTAAAAGAAAATTCTATTTTAATGCATAGTTACATCCTTCACTAACATATGATGAATGTTAAAGAGGTTTGGAACCTTTGTTGTCTTCATTTTTCTATAGAATAGCGATTTTATAGTGGTTAAGTCAACTAACTAAGGGAGTATTATGAAGTTTGACTAAATTAATTGACAAAATATTTAAACGATGCCCATGTACCATTAAGGTGAGTTTAATATATATTAATACAAATGTATAATGTGTACAAAAAAATTAAAACTACACTAAAACTCATAGGCTTCAGTATATAGAGCATTTACCGAAAAATTAAATATTTTTCGTAGGGTTAACCCATAGATTTTGAGAAAAATTCAAAAAAAATGTAAATTATATTTTAATGCATAGTTGCATCATTCACTAACATATGATGAAAGTCAAAGAGGTTTGGAACCTTTGTTGTCTCCGTTTTTCTAAGGAATAGCAATTTTACAGTGGTTAGTCAACCAATTTAGAGAGTACTATGAAATTTTACTAAATTAATTGACAAAAAATTTAAACGTGCCCATGTACCATTAAAGAGAGTTTAATATACATTAATAAAAATGTAGAATGTGTTTAAAATATTTAAAACAACACGAAAAATCATAGGCTTCAGTATATAGAGCATTTACCGATATATTAAATATTTTCGTAGGGTTAACTCATAGATTTTGAGAAAAATTCAAAAAAATAAAAATTCTATTTTAATGCATAGTCGCGTCCTTCACTAACATATGATGAACGTCAAAGAGGTTTGAAACCTTTGTTGTCTCTGTTTTTCTACGGAATATCGATTTTATAGTGGTTAGTCAACCAATTTATAGAATATTATCAAATTTTACTAAATTAATTGACAAAAAATTTAAACGATTCTCATGAACAATTAAAGAGTGTTTAATGTACATTAATACAAAAGAGTATAATGTGTTTAGAAATTTTGAAACAAAACTAAAAATCATAGGTTTCAGTATATAGAGTATTTACCGAAAAATTAAATATATTCGTAGGGGTTAACCCATAGATTTTGAGAAAAATTCAAAAAAATAAAATTTCTATTTTAATGCATATGATGAGGTTCAAAGACGTTTGGAACCTTTGTTGTCTCCGTTTTTCTAGGGAATAGCGGTTTTATAGTGATTATTTAACCAATTTAGAGAGTATTATAAAGTTTTACAAAATTAATTGACAAAATATTTAAACGGTGCCCATATACCATTAAAGAGAGTTTAATATACATTAATACATATGGATAATGTGTTTCAAAATTTTAAAACTACAATAAAAATTATAGGCTTCAATATATAGAGCATTTACCAAAAAATTAAATATTTTCGTAGGGGTTAACCCATAGATTTTGAGAAAAATTCAAAAAAATAAAAATTCTATTTTAATGCATAGTTGCATCCTTCACTAACATATGATGAAGGTCAAAGATGTTTGGAACCTTTGTTGTCTCCGTTTTTCTAGAGAATAGCGATTTTATAGTTGTTAGTCAACTAATTTTGGGAGTATTATGAAGTTTTACTAAATTAATTAACAAAACATTTAAACGATGCCCATATACCATTAAAGAGAGTTTAATATACAGTCATACAAATGTAAAATGTGTTTAAAAATTTAAAAACTACACTAAAAATCATAGGCTTCAGTATATAGAGCATTTACTGAAAAATTAAATATTTTCGTAGGGGTTAGGTTAACCCATAGATTTTGAGAAGAAAAAAAAATGAAAATTTTATTTTAATGCATCCTTCACTAACATGTGATGAAGTTCAAAGACGTTTGAAACCTTTGTTGTCTCAGTTTTTTTAGGGAATCGCGGTTTTATAATGGTTATTCAACCAATTTAGGGAGTATTATGAAGTTTTACTAAATTAATTGACAAAAATATTAAAAGACGCTCATGTACCATTAAATAGAGTTTAATATACATTAATACAAATGTAGAATGTGTTTAAAATTTTGAAAACTACAATAAAAATAATAGGCGTCAGTATATAGAGCATTTACCGAAAAATTAAATATTTTCTTTAACCCATAAATTTTGAGAAAAGTTTTAAAAAATGAAAATTCTATTTTAATGCATATTTGAATCATTCACTAGCATATGATGAAAGTCAAATAGGTTTGGAATCTTTGTTGTCTCCGTTTTTCTAGAGAATAGGGGTTTTATAGTGGTTAGTCAACCAATTTAGGGAGTATTATGAAGTTTTACTAAATTAATTGACAACAAATTTAAACTATGTCCATGAACGATTAAAGAGAGTTTAATATACATTAACACAAAAGTAGAATGTGTTTAGAAATTTTTAAACAACACTAAAGATCATAGGCTTCAGTATATAGAGCATTTACCGAAAAATTAAATATTTTCGTAGGGGTTAACCCATAGATTTTGAGAAAAATTCAAGTAAAAGAAAATTTTATTTTAATGCATAGTTACATCCTTCACTAACATATGATGAAGGTCAAAGACATTTAGAACATTTGTTGTATCCGTTTTTCTAGGGAATAGCGGTTTTATAATGGTTATTCAACCAATTTAGTGAGTATTATGAAGTTTTACTAAATTAATTGACAAAAAATTTAAACGATGTCCATGTACCATTAAAGAGAGTTTAATATACATTAATACAAATGTAGAATGTGTTTAAAAATTTTAAAACTACAATAAAAATCATAGGCTTTAGTATATAGAGCATTTACTGAAAAACTAAATATTTTCGTAGGGGTTAACCCATAGATTTTGAGAAAAATTCAAAAAAATAAAAATTATATTTTAATGCATAGTTGCATCTATCACTAACATATGAAGAAGGTCAAAGACGTTTGGAACCTTTGTTGTCTCCGTTTTTCTAGGGAATAGCGATTTTATAATGGTTATTCAACTAATTTAGTGAGTATTATGAAGTTTTACTAAATTAATTGACAAAAAAAATTAAACGATGCCCATGTACCATTAAAGAGAGTTTAATATAAATTAATACAAATGTAGAATGTGTTTAAAAAATTAAAACTACAATAAAAATCATAGGCTTCAGTATATAGAACATTTACCGAAAAATTAAATATTTTTGTAGGTGGTTAACCCATAGATTTTGAGAAATTTTTTTAAAAAATGAAATTCTATTTTAATGCATAGTTACATCCTTCACTAACATATGATAAAGGTCAAAGAGGTTTGGAACCTTTGTTTTCTCTGTTTTTCTAGAGAATAGCAATTTTATAGTGGTTAGTCAACTAATTTAAAGAGTATTATGAAGTTTTACTAAATTAATTAACAAAATATTTAAACGATGGCCATGTACCTTGAGAGTTTAATATACATTAATACAAATGTCGAATGTATTTCAAAATTTTAAAACTACAATACAAATCATAGGCTTCATTATATAGAGCATTTACCGAAAAATTAAATATTTTCGTAGGGGTTAACCCATAGATTTTGAAAAGAATTTTAAAAATGAAAATTTTATTTTAATGCATAGTTCCATCCTTTACTAACATATGATGAAGGTCAAAGAGGTTTGGAACGTTTGTTGTCTCCGTTTTTCTAGAGAATAACGGTTTTATAGTGGTTAGTCAACCAATTTAGTGAGTATTATGAAGTTTTACTAAATTAATTGACTAAAAATATAAACTATGCCCACGAACAATTAAAGGGAGTTTAGTATACATTAATACAAAAGTAGAATGTGTTTAAAAATTTTAAAACTACAATAAAATCATAGGCTTCAGTATATAGAGCATTTATCAAAAAATAAATATTTTTGTAGGGGTTAACCATAGATTTTGAAAAATATTCAAAAACATTAAAATTTTATTTTAGTGCATAGTTACATCATTCATTAACATATGATAAAAGGTCAAATAGATTTGGAACCTTTGTTGTCTCTGTTTTTCCAGAGATAGCATTTTTATAGAATAACTTGATTTTTCCAATCTGCTCCGTGTTTTTCATCTACTTTTTACTAAAGACATGTCTTTAATCCGTAGATGTTTAAGGAAAGAAAAGAAAAATAGTTACATCTTCCAAACAAGATATCTCCGGCGAATCAAGTCATGCTGGTGATCTAACTAAAGACATGTTTTAACAAAACGCAATTCCACCATCCTACAACTCACGGCATGGAGAAAGGGACAAAGACTCTTTGCATAGATGACGAACTTAATAATTTGATTTTGAAAAAAAAATCTTTCATAAAATAATCAAATTAAAAACAGAAGAAACAAAATAAAATAATTAGAGAAAGAAAAAGAAAGATAAAAAAGTGTTTAATGAGTAGAAAATCACATTACAGCCCCCAAAGTGCATGGGATCGAATAAATCATCTTGATAACAATCCAATGAAACAGTAACTTCTCATCACACTATGTTAAAAAGGGTAAGCAAAACATACATTCGCAGAGAAAAACAGTCTCGACACGAGATTGATCTTTCTATTAAAAGTCTCTCTTCTCCGTAGAATTTGTTCAAGACAAAAGTTATGTGAAGCAGTCAGAGAAGTTCCAATTGCCAAATCTTGTAATGCACAACACTATGAGATACTCCTCACATATTGGTCAAGTGCAGTGTTGAACAACTCTGACCTTTAAAGACCCAACGAAAACATAGTCAGAACAAATACGGTATGCTGCTAGACGCAACAAGAAGAGCGTTATTCATTGAAGCTTACTTGATTGGAGATCCTGGGTTGTAGATAGGATTTTTCACCACGTATTCAACGTATAAACCGTAGATGTACTTTAGGGACTCGCGTAAATCTCCAGTCTTTGGATGAGTTACTAAGATAATCTGCAAAAAAGAATATAAACATGGTGTGGTTTAAGCATCTAAACAACTCTGGAATCTTCACTCATGAAGTTTGCTTCAATCTAATATCTCATCTTGAAAAGCCCATCCATGTGTATGTATGTATATCCATATAAGTGAATCAAGGCAGCAATCAAGGAATCAACAATTAAGTTTTAAGTCATATATTAATTACATTTGAAACTAGATCCTAAAAGCATGAAACCTTGGTTATGCAAAAGCAGCAATCCCCCAAGATACATCTTGACCCTCATGCTTGTTCAAACATATCAATCTTTACACAGACATGAATCAGCTCAGCTAGTTTTTATTTAAGAAAACAACTTACTGACCCCATTTCTCATACATACATTATGTCTCAGCTTACAAGATGATCTACAAACATATCAATATCTATAGAGACATGATACAGCTCAACTCTTAATAAACAATTTACTAATCTCATTTCTCAAACAAGACAATTATGTTTCACATTCATCTTCTTACTTCCAATATTCTTACATAGAAACTCCTTAATTTACTTCATGTTCTCTAGGTAGACACAAAGACAATGACTTCGGAGTTAAATAACTTCCTCATGCTTGTTCAAAAATATCAATCTCTATAGAGACAAGATCATTTCAGCTAGTTATAACTCTTTAACACCAATTCTCATACACGACATTATGTTTGACATCTGTCTGATGAACACTCTGGTTTTTCACATTTATCTTCTTAGTTCCCATATTCTTACACATGACACCTTTTAGGCTCTTCACGTTCTCTCACATAGACACTAAAGACAATGACTTTACGGTTGAATTAACAAGAGAGACAGTGGTTGAAGGCTGACCTTAATACCAGAGGGAGTCTCCATGAAGCTAAGCTTGTAAGTATTAGTTCGAAAACTATGGAAAGAGCACCCTTGTCCTGGCAACTGTGGAACACCTAGATTCCCCTTATCCGCACTGCAAACAATCAATCACACAGATAGATAGATCCAAAATTGATCAAATCCACAAGTCAAATCCATCAAAAGGGATGATGAAATCACTAACTTGACGGGATCCATCTTGGCGGTGAGTGATTTGAGGGAGAAGAGAAGACCGAACATGAGCTTGTGGTCTTGCTGAGGGTTGAGCGTGTGAAGAGGCCTGTTCCATTCTTTGTAGAGGAGACAGACGCCGTTACGGTTGAAAACGTACATCATGTGCGCGTTGTTTCCACTCGCCGTCGGAACCTGTGGCGACGGATTTATCTCCGATCCACCGAAGAACTGCATTTTTCCGTCGCCGTCTCCGTGAGATCAGAGGAAAATGTGTGCAGCTTCGATTCAGACGAAACAGAAACAGTTCATGTCTTCACTGTTTTGGGCTTTTAATTGGGCCTTTGTGATAAAAATAGGTTCGTAGTGGGTCAAGAGTCTTTCGAACTCTCGCAGATTTAAGTAAAAGCAGTAAAAAACTTGAAGCCATTGGAAGCTTCAAAGACTGCGAGGGGTCACTACGGCTGTGATTGGAGATTTGACTTTGCTCCGAAGACTTTACAAGTCAGTAATTTTACCAATCACAATTTGCCTCTCCTAAAATCTCTCAAAATCCCTAAAAACACTCAAAGCCTCAACTTCCATTTTTCCTTCACGTTTTTTTACTTTTTCTATAAACTAGAACTTGTGACTTTTAATTTTTTTTTAAAGCCACAGCTATAAAAGCCACGACCAATATTTTTTGTAAAGTCATACCTTATATCTCTATTATTAAAAGAGAAGTACCTATTAGAAAATACCCTTTAGTTTTTAAATTTAATTACACTTCCATGCCAATAAGAATTAAATTGAATTTCATATTTTAATGCTTATCTTTTTCAGTTAGATTAATGTGTTTTCCTTATTCAAATATAAACTTAATGTCATTAAATGAGTCTACCTATTTTAATGTTTGTCTTTTCTAGTTAAATTAATGAGTTTTCCTTAATCAAAATTAAACTTAATGTCATTAAATGAACCTAAAAATACATCATATTTAACGTAGCTTATTACGGACGAGTACAGCCCAATAATGAACTTGAATTTTATTTTTACGAAAACGTGAATCACTTGACATATGTAATATTTAAAATATATTAACTACAATATAACAAATGCATATAACCTAAATATACTTTAGTTTGAAATGATCATGCTCAAGTTTTATATAGTCAACTTACATTATGCATCTATCGATGTACAATATTCAAACCACCTATAGTTTTCGTTTTCTTTATAGGATGTATCAACCAACCAATCATCCTATTGATTTTCTAAGCATTATAAAAAAAAACAAATCAATAAATACAAACTCAAAATCCAATATCTTTTATTAATCAAAACAGAATATCTTCAATGTCGTATCTTTAATGTACCTATTAAATATAGAAACTGTAACCATAATTACACTAATAAGAATATATTTGATTCCAACCAATTGATCTATTACTTTGGTAATTGATAAGAATAGATTTGATTCCAACCAATTGATCTGTTACTTTGGTAATTGATTTGCTTGCAGAATAGAAAATAATAAATTTAGAATTTGTAAGAATATAAAGATATAGTGATTCCAACCAATTGCCTATATTTGCGTATGATTTTCGCATAATAAGCTTCAAATTGAACATTGAAAAAGATAGAGAGATTTTTTTAATCTCTTACCGACACAGAACTTAAACAAAACGAAGAGTTAAAGGTATTTTTTTTTGTTACACTTTCCGGAAAAAAATGGTTACCACATGGGCTTTCATAATACGGTCTTTTAACATATTAATGTTATGGACATTTAATAATTATCTTGACGAAAAACAAAGACTATAAATAATTTATTATTAATAAAATTATGAAATTATTTACAATTTGATGACTAATTCATCGCCCTTTTTATATGTTAAATTTTTCATAGAAGTTTAAAAATCATTGTGTTTCATTTAAACATGTATAACTGATTTATAATCTTTTATGCCATACTAAGTCATAATATAATATTTCTTCATATTTTACATTAATAACCATTGTTTTTATATATCGTCTACAATTCTCTAATTACGTCTATTTATTCAATTTTTTATATGATATTGAATATTCGTCGTAAATAGATGGTTTAAGATGCCAAAAAATATATTTTTTTTTTTTTTTTTTATAACATCATACTTTATTAATCATAAATGTACGTTTACATAATCTTCATGTAGAAGATTTGTTATTGTTACAGGAACATAATTATGAAAAATAAAAGAAATTGTTTGTGAGCTTGTCTTTGCAAGCTTATCAGCCACCTTGTTTGCTTCTCTTGATATCCAACTAAATCGAACATCTTCAAATTTTCGGGACCACCATGTGATGTCTCTAATCCAGTTGTAGCCTGAGAAATACAAATTCTTATCTCTCAAAAACTGAATGGCTTTTAAACAATCACTCTCCAGGATTATTTTCCTATAACCTTTCATCCAACAGTGTTGAAGCGCCATTAATATAGCTTGTAATTCTGCATCCAAAGCATTTCCAACCTTTGCTCCCACCGCTTGTACTGCTCCATTATAAGTTCCAAAATCATCTCTTATTACCCATCCAGCAGTGCTTTCTCGTTCCGAACTTATATAAGAACCATCAACATTACATTTCATATATCCTGAGGGCGGTAAAGCCCATCTTTTAAGAGCCTCTACCTCTCTTCGCTGGTATGATCTTGATCTGTCTGCCATAGCATGTGCTCCTATATTTCTCCATTCATTTGCATCATTCCTCGCATATCCAAGAATAAAGTTCCATGCTGTATGTTTGTGTTGAAAAATTAACCTATTCCGACTTTTCCATAGTCTCCATAAGATCCATATTGGTAGGTCATTGTAATGTTGTAGCCGCACTGAAGAACTAACAAATAGACAAGCCTGTATTCTCTCCTCCAGTGTTGCATTAGAATTATCAATCGTTGTATTTGCAATTCCAGAGGCTCGCCAGATTTGCTTAGCATAATCACAATCAAAGAAAAGATGAGATTCTGTTTCCTCTGTTTGAAAACATCTCTTACATATCACATCCCTTGTAATGTGTCTCCTCCTGAGATTATTACCAGTAGCTAGACTACGAGATAATAACTTCCAAAGAAAATGTTGTATTTTCGATGGTATCTTTGTTCTCCACATTTTTTGTTTCAGTAGCTGATTCCCATTTGTAGGTTGAATCACTGTGTTTTCAGGTAAGTGCATTGCCACCCAATAACCTGATTTAACAGTATAAATACCATCTTGAGTATAGTGCCATCCAACAAGATCTTGTTGCGCAACCGGGCTGATTTTCAGAGAGACAATAACCTCAAAATCTTCCGGTTCAACTACTAGTCTCAGTTTGTCCAAGTCCCAACCAGTATTATTACTATGGAGGTACATACTGACTTTCTCTGCCTCATCCACTTCAGTGATTGGTCGTGGTGGACGTGGGGGATGTACCGGTAACCACTGATCCGTCCACATATTTGTAAAAGAGCCATCACCAATAAGATGTCTCATTCCTTTCACAATCAACTCCTTGCCATACATGATAGATTTCCAAAAAATATATTTAGTTGGTGAATATAATACATAAAATATTAAAATACATCATTTAGTTAAATAAATAACCAAAAACCAAAAATTCATACCCGCGTGCGGGTCAGAGTCTAGTATTAATTGAGAAACATTACAACTTTAAGTGTAACCACGTGTATGAAATTCAGAATCCTTAGAAAATATGTTGGTCCAATTAAGTATATATTATAATTTTCATTAAACTAATCATAAAATTAATTAAAGTGTACACTTACTATTTTCTTTTCTTTCCTTAAATAAAAGCTACGGAATTATCAAATATGACTTATATATATGACAATTAATGATTCTAATAATAAAGATTTAATAACAATTTATATCTCATCCACAGTTTTGTTTAATTTTATATTATTAAAATAATTAAACAATCACATTAGCTATAAAATTAAAATATAGATTTTTTTTTGTATATGTTATATTTTGAATTTTAAAAAATGACAAAATTACAAAACTGTTAAAATTATTATGTTAAAAATTAATGATCAATGGTTTAACATCCCTTATATATTAATAGAGAAACTTTTAAAAAGTTTAGAACATGTTGTTTGTACTAATTAAAAAAAATATTATGCTGAGTTGTCACGTAATTGGAATGTTAATTTGTTTACGTGGCGGCTTGAAAATCAATTGAGATTTTTGTTAGTCCAAAATTAAATTATTAGGAAATATTATATTATATAGTATGTCTATTATGGACCATTCATTTATCAAATTGAAATTTATTATATATTGTTTCCTTAAATATAACCAACGGAATTACCCAATGTGATTATGATATATATAGTAATTAATAATTTTAAATAATGAAGATTTGCCAATAATTTGTATATTTTCTATCATTTTTGTTTAATTATTTATTATTAAAATAAATTACACAATTACATTAATCATATATTAAAAATTTAGATTTTTTGTATATGCTGTATTTTGAATTTTTCAAAACGAGTATAAATTACTAAAACTGTTAAAAATCTCAAAATTAACTTTTGTGATGTTTATTTCTTTTTCTATAATAAGATACAACGATAATTAAATCATACAAATAAATAATTTTATTTTAATAGGTGTTTATGTTAATATATATACATATATATATACTCTATATAGTTTAAATTTAATTATATATCATAAACTATAGATAAGATTGATTGTTTTGATTTATTTATCCTAAAAAGACTGTGAATAAACAAGAGCAGTCATTTGATTTATATGTCCAAGGCAATTAATTACATAATAATAATTGATCTCTTAGTTATTTAATATATTATTATTATTTTATTATTTCATAATATGCAGAAAAATATTATATAAGTAATAAATATAAAATATTTATTATGCACAAGGCGCATATCTTAACCCAAATATGTATCTCTTTAATAATTTTGAATCTTAAATATTTTCTAAATCTTAGGCAAAAAAAAATGAGAATAAACTCAAAAGTCAATATTTATATCGAGCAATAACCAAAATGACACAAAAAGGAGAAAAATATCAAAGATAGATAGGATTGGCGCATGAACGTAAACTTCTCATAATCATAATTAACTTTTAAATTGCTAAATCATGATATAAAACCGAGCTGACATAGTTTCATTGTAACCAAATTGTAGACATGAGATTCTTCAGCCTAAACGTTAGGTTTTTATGCGATAAATAATTTTTTGACCTAAAATATTTTAAAAAATGGGATCAGTTCATTAGTAAATAAATTATGTAATTAACAAAAAAAATTTAAAAATTTTGTTTAAGGGCCAAAAATATTTATTCGATCAATAATATAAATTTTATTTTCCATACGATATTTCTTAAATAATTTCCATATAAATTTATCATGCGCAAGGCGCATGTCTTATCCTAGTTAGTTTAAAAGCTATAGCAGTCAAAATCCTAAACAATTTATGAATGATGATTACTATATGTCAAGTCTATTAACATGAAGCCATTGGAAGCTTATTAACATGATGCCATTGGAAGCTTATTAACAATCAATTAACATGAAGCCACAACTTTTTAGTTTATTAACATGAAGCCATTGGAAGCTTCAAAGACTGCGAGGGGTTACACGCATGTTAGGTCCATGTATACTTTGATATGTTATAATCGATGTTATTGTCATGAAATGCAGGATCAGCTATGTCCGAAAGCTTGCCGGGGCCCGAAACAATAGTTGATCGTGTTTTTTGTGTTGAAACAATTTATCAGAACTTGAATATGGAAATAAATTCTTATTATGATCATGATTGCTTTTAGAGAAAGGAAACATATTTATTTGTAAAAACTACAAACTTTCTTGAATTTTGGTTTCTTCCTTTCCTTTCGGGTATTTGGGGATTCGAGCGGGAGGTGATTTTCATCGCTTCCCAATTTGCTTTTGATGTACTTGTGGATTCGGTCCATGAATGGCTCGTAGAGGGAGAGGTCACTTCCTATTTGTCGAAGAACGTAATCTGAAATCGCATGTGGCCAGGGCGGTAAGTTGTCATAAGTCTCGATCTCTTCCGCGGTTAGTTGTGCATTGAAATCGATGGAGGGAGATGGTAGTGTGAGAGACGGAGAGGCTGGGGGCTTTAGTGTATAGATCAAAAGATCATCTGGATGAGGTGAAGAATCCGTTGAGCTCATGATATTCTTTTCGATATAGTTGAAGTCTTTGGAGGCTCTTTGGATTTTTATAGGGGCTGAAATTCGGGAATGACGAAATGCTTTAATTTGCACATTTAATGGCCAAATCTTTGTAATTTCGGTTGGGATCATGATTCAATTGTTTCTTGGAAATTTATAAAATAATAATTATATGCATGCATCCATAATTTTTCATTTTTTCATGAAAATCACTAAATTAACGCATTGAATTAATTTGCATTCATATCTTTCTTTATTAAAAGAGAAGTACAAAAAAGCTATTGTACAAAAGTCATAAGAGGACCATTTCATTAATCATTTGATATAACATATTTTATTATTTACATTAATCAATCAAATATATATTATTTCTAAAAATAAAAAAAGATAAAAAAAAAGGATATTAATAAAATCTTCTCTACTAAAAGAAGTACAAAAAAATCTATTGTACAAAAATCATAGGATGAACATTTCCTTAATCATTTAATATAAAATATATAATATTTTATTATTTACATTAATCAATCAGATATATACTATTTATAAAAAAAATAATCAATAAGGCTACTATTATTATATTATCTGCTAAAATAGAAGTACAAAAAATCTATGTAAAAACCTCTTAAGAGGACCATTTCATTAATCATTTAATACAACATATTTGATTATTTATATTAATCAATCAAATATATATTATTTTTATTAAACTTAATAATCAATAAAAATATTAATAAAATAAATTTTGACTATAAATTGAAATTTAATTTTTTTAATTATAAAAAAAATCTGTTGAGAAAGAATCTAACAAGATCTTACTAAAAACTGAATATTTTAAAACAATTAAATCTTAATTAATTTTTTAATTAATAATCTAATATTATTATAAATTAATTCTAATTAAAATAAAAAAGTATATGTTCGAATTTATAATTTTATAATTATATTCTATATTATATTAAAATAGCAATACCATAGAAATAGATATAACAAAGTTAAATTAAATTGGTAAATTAACCTTTTTATTTTAAAAAGTGTTTCCATTTAAATAAATAAATAAATAAATATCACTCACTGTTAAGAAAATTAAAATTTGTAAATCATGTAATATTTTATACAAAACAAATTGTAAACATATAATTTTTTTGCTCACAACAAAATAAGATTTAAAAACAATTATATACTATTATTTTAATTATTTTGAAACTCACAACAATGTATTATATAAAAATATTTATATACAAAATATAAATTATATAACTAACATTTATTTAATGTGTTATTTAAAAAATATGCTATTAGAAACCTTTGAAGTGTTAATATTAATTTAACATATTAATAACAAATCAATTTTAACAATAAATTATTTTTTATTTATAACTATAACAAAATCTGTTGAAAAATATAAACAATTTACCAAAAGTTTCAAATAATGTTTTTATAAAATAATGCATTAATTTAGTATCAAAAAGATTCAAAAGTCATATAATCTTCCAAAATAAAATAGTTGTCTAATTTTCTAAATTTCTCTTGACCAAATATACAATTTTGGTAATATGTATTTCAAACTCATAATGATAATATTCTACATTTACGAAAGATAAAATCATAGATGTTAAAGTATATTTTTTTACAAAACGAAAAAAAAAACAGCTTATGCTGTAAGAATTAAAACAGTTATGATATTTTGAAATCTTAATTTAATACCAAAAAGATCAGAAATCTTAATACCATAACATCAAAAAAATCATATATTAATAAATTTTACTTAAAAAATATGACAGATGATACTGTGTATAAAATTTACTAAAATAATAGGGATGGGCTACTTAAGCAGAATAATGTATTTACTTATAAAATCATGTAATATACTGTATTCGTAGATGCTAAATATACTTTTCAAATACAATATGAAAACATAAAATATCCTAAAAATATCATTTATATAATATAATTAAATAAATTTTAAAATGTATTGTATGCAAACTGAATAAATATTTTAAAAATATTTTATACATGATTTTCTATTTGATTATTTCAGATTCTGAATTTACGATACCAAAATGGAAAATATATTAATATGTAATAATAATCAATAACAAATTTTATTGAATACAACAAATCATTATATATTAATAGTGCCCAATAAAGAATTTAAAACAATAAGATTACAGAGTTATATAAAATATAAGACTAATATGTAAATCATATATTTAAAATATTCACAGTAATTATTAAAAATATATATTTACAATAAAAATAATACATGCACGACGTGGAGGTCAAACCATAGTATTTATTATTTTATACATTTAATTTTGTTCTGCTACTAAATAGCTGAATGGTGACAAAATACAATATAATATGTATTATTAATGAACTGCATAATGTGAATTGGTCATGCATACCAATTCAAAGCATTAAGTCTCCACCAGGGCTCTGGATTTATTGTCAATATTCTATTACTAGGTTAATATTTGCGCCTTGACTTGCGCAGAACAAACATTCGTTATACAAATTATTTTACGTACACATTATTTATTTTGCAGTTTTACATATTATAAAATAATAAATGAAACCACAGTGTGGTGGGCTCTATGGCCACGGAATGCTATACGATCTCCCTAAGTTTAAAGTTAATCGCGGCATTGGTGTTGGGTCCTTGGGTAATGGGTATTAGTGCCGGCTGGTTCCGGGCCAGGGAGATTAGATGGTTGGCAATCGGAAATCACGTGCATACTACGGGCCTTTGGGCAAACGAAAACCACGTGTGGATTATGGGTCACCTTTGAACCTCCTGTTAAAAAAAAATAATAATAATAATAAATGATAAGTATATATTGAATAATTGAGACGATGTAACTATTACATATATAATTAAATTGATACAAACAAATAAATCAAAATAATCACTCTCTATATAAACAATTTATTATGATAAATAAGCCGAAACAATCATATTTACCTATTTTCTTTGGTATATAGTTAAATTTAAAATGATATTAACTTACATATATAATATACTTTTTAATATAGTTATCTATTAAATAAGATTTCATACTCATATAATTTTATGATTATTTGTATTTCACATAAAAAAAAATTAAACTGCTGAAAACAAAAATTTCAATGTAAATTTTCCATAAAATTTTAGTAATTTATAATCGTATTTAAAAATTCAGTGAAAACTGTGAAACTAAAATATTAAGTTCTCAATAATTGTTCAACATAAATTAAATAACTAAAATATTTATTTTTATATAGTCTATGATTAAATTTAAACAGTGTTAAAATATTTATACTTTTAATATATATATATATTAAAAGAAAATTTATATTCATATAGTTTTATGATCATTTATATTTTGTTATAAAACAAAATTTAACCATTGTTCATAATTTTTATAATGTGAGACTTTTCAAAAAAATAATTTAAAGTAATTTTTAAATTAAATCAAATATAACATATATTATATGGTGAATATGATTGTTTAATTTATTTTAATAATATAAATTATACAAAAATGATGTAGGATATATTTTTCCCAAACATTTATTATTCAACATAATTAATTACAATATATATATATATATATATATATATATATATATATTAATCATATTAGGTAAATCCGTACCTTTTATTTAAAGGACAAAAAAAAGAAAAAAATATTTTTGAAAAATAATAATTAATTTATGATTAGTTTAATAAAAATTATAGTATATGTTTAGGTGGACTAACTTAATTCTTAGTGATTATAAGAATTATTTTACTGATGACATATGTCATATGTAAAAAGTTATAATGTTTCTCATTTAATTGATGTAACCGGTTTATCATAGTCACATACCCTCTGCGATTAATTTTTAATTATCCGGATGAACTAATTTGATTCTGTTGAATTAGGTTTTTTTTTAACACTCATAAGTTGTGGTTGAAAAAAGATAATAATCTGATGTAAAAAGTGACCATTCTATTGAAAATTTGCATATTTTTGCTATTAACTTATAAATAAAAAGTATACTTGTTTGGTTGGTGGTAGTGGGAAGGAATTTTGCTGTAATTGCCTCTGAGAAAGTAATTTTGTTGTAAATGCCATTTTTAGGTTATCTAGTTTTGTAATCAAAATGTAACTGAGTTTAAGCCCGTTTTAACAACGAATTTATATGTTTATTTCTTATTCTGAAGTAAGATATATTTTAAATGTGTAAAATCATTATTTTATGTATATACTTTTTTTTTTAATTTCAACCCGTATGAGTACAAAAAAGTCATTTTATTTTTAATTTATTATTTATGTATATAAATATACTTTTAAAAATCAGAATTTGAAATGTGTCGATATATATATTAAATGTATGACAGAAATATCATTTTGTTATATATAAGTCATTTTAGTTTACATAAACATAATTTTACATTCATAATTATGAAATATGCTAATTCACAAATTACTCTACTTAGAATTGATAAATTTATTTGTAATATTTAACGGCTTAGCCCTAAAAGTTATTCTCACTATTTATGAAGAATTGTATGCCAGATATTTCATACTATAAGGGAGAATTTTGATTTGATAAACACAACCATACCCTCTAAATACTAAATTATAACTCTAAATCCAAATGTTATAATATTTGTGATCGAGTCTCTTTTTGAAAAATGTTATCCAACTTAGTGTATTTCAAACAATTTTTCATATTATAATTAGAAGAAATAATATTAAAAAGTGAAATCTAGTTGTATTATATTTTTTTGCAAAAAACTTTGCATTTTTTAAAATATATATGCGGTTAGTATAATATCGTTTTGTATAATCTTTCTGATAATTACATTTTTAAATAAATTAAAGTTACATATATCCAAAATTTAAAAGTGCATTTAAAAAAATATATATATGTGAGGTTAGTATAATATCGTTTTGTATAATCTTTCTGATAATTACATTTTTAATAAATTAAAGTTACATATATCCAATATTAAAAAGTGCATTTTTGAAAATATATGCGGTTTGAAATCATAGCATATATTTTTAGCTAGATATTATTGCACGTCGGGTTCATACTCTCAAACATTATCCGGTCTTTTTCAACAAATTAAAAATTATTGAAAAGCATAATCCAAAATAATTTGATTGCCAAAAAAAACTTGATTAGAGATTTTTATCCATATCTTTCATGAATTTTTTATTATTAATTTTTTTAGTGTGACTAACCAATAATACTACATTATTATAGCTAATACTCACAGCTAATATTTTAAAATTTACAATTTTATCAGAAACAATTAGTAAGAAATGCAAAAAAAAAATATTTAAAATAAAAATATAAAAAATTTATCAGAAACAGTAAGTTTTTATATTATAGTATCTCATTAACGAAAAACAAAAAACAGAAGAAATGATAAACAAAAGGATTCTTATCTATTTAATAAATCATGAGAAATTCATATAAACTAATATGATATTCATGTCTTTATGAATGGTTTATTTTATTTTAAAAAAAATTATATTAAGATGTTGAGATATTTTTGGATTTTTTAACTTATAGAGAGAGTCTTTAAGTAAAAGAATTTAAATATGGGTATACAACTTTGACCAAGATTGTTTTGGATAATCTCTCTTTTAATGTTTTTCCAAGGAAAGATATATACCAAAATCTCTAAGCAAATTTGTAACCATGAGAGTAAATACAAAATCCTCTAGTTATGTCATAACTATATATGATTAATAATTTGATCAGGTGAACTAATATATATGCACATATATATATATATTTTTTTTCATCAACAGAGTGGCAGAGACAACACACTCTGAGGTATATCACTCGGTCTCGGCTCCTCTTGTTCCTTATGTGTATTGTGGGTTTTGTCTATTCAAAATTCTAGTGAGTGTTTCTCTTTGTGTATTGGTTCTATTAATACATTTGTCGAGAGTTACAGTGGTGTCCAGCGAGATGGGAATGCGTAGCAACACGGGCTTATTCTTCTCACAGCCGCAACTAATCATCGATGATGATGGCCACACCGATGATGAGTTTGATGTGGATAAGCTTGAGAAGAGGATATGGAGGCAAGGAATGCGCCTACAACGTCTTAAGGAACGTAGCAAGAATAAAGAAAGAGATGATGAGCAACTGATCTCGAAGTGCATGTTTAAGATGATGGAAGTGTGTAACGCACAAGGCTTTGTTTACGGGATCATTCCCCAGAACGCGAAACCTATAATAAGTGCTTCTCATAATCTTCAAGAATGGTGGAAAGATAAGGTCAGGTTTGACCTTAATGGTCCAATTGCTATAGCAAAGCACCAAGAATCAAATAATATGGTTTGTGAGAGTAATGAAGAGGGTAACAATATTGCAAATCAACTATCTCAAAAATTGCTAAGAGATCTTCAAGATCCGACTCTTGGATGGCTTTTATCAGCATTGATGCCACATTGTGATCCTCCACAAAGACGGTTTCCTTTTGAGAAAAGAGTTAGACCGCCATGGTGGCCTACAGGGGAAGAGTATTGGTGGCCAAAAGATCAAGGTCCGGCACCGCCTTATAAAAAGCCTCACGATCTGAAGAAGTCATGGAAAATTGGTGTGTTGACTTCAGTTATCAAGCATTTGTCTCCTGGTACAATGCGTGAGATTGTTACTCAAACTAAAAGTTTGTGGAATAAGATGACTACTAAAGAAAAGGACATTTGGTTTAACGTAATTGACCAAGAAGAGGCCTCAAAACATGAGAACATGTTAAATACTTCAAACTTTGAGATTAATGTTGGATTTCAAGACATGAATTCAAGAGAAAACAACCAACCGATTTGTCGAAACCGAAATGGCCTTTTTGCATCATCAAAGTTCCATGTGATGCCTATGCACGACAGAAACATTAATGGGAACCAATCTTGTTTAGTGGAGGGAAATCAAAGCGTGAACCTTCAGCCAGAAGCTCAGAATCATCAAGAACATTGGCATTTCGGTAGAACTGAAGGAAACATTTTCGAAAGGAGTTCTGTGGAAGACTTAATGAAGTTGTCAAGCAACAACAACAAAAGAACGGTTTGATTTAATGTTTGGTTCTCCACCGTTGAATATGGCATCGTTCGACGGTGGACAGAAGCATAAAAACTTATATGGTTCGTCTTAAATTTTACTTGATATATATGGTACGATCTCTTCTTCTCATCTTTACCAAATAAATGGTCAATTACTGTTTTCAGAAATAAAACTTGAGTTTTCTGAATATAATGCAATCACAAATCTTGTTTTTTGTTTGTTTTTTTAATTTTCTGTAAAATTATCACATATCTTTAGTTCTCACTTATTTAAAACAAAACAGTTGTACTTTAGACTATTCCATTGCTGATTAATACAATCGAATATTTTAAAAGGCTTAATTAACGATAAGCCAACTAATACAAAACATTTAAGGAAATTTTGAAATGTTTCAAAGCTGCCCTATGATACCCTAATTTGGCCATGAACATTCGGTTTTCGGTTCGGTTCCAGTTTGTTTCTTTTGATTCTCGGTTCGGTTCTAGTTTGTTTATGCCGGTTCTAGAGGTTTAGGATCCGTTACGGAATTTAGAAAGTTTGGTTTGGTTCTGCTTCGGTTATTTTAGTTTTCGGCTCGGTAACAAAATTGAAAATCAGCTTATATCTAAAGTAATACCAGACCTATTTGGTTCCGGTTTTTTGGTTAAATTTGGGTTAAAAGGCAAAAACCCAGAATTTTCTGGATTAACAATCAGATTTTTTGGGTTTTAAGAAATAAATTCAGACCATTTAAAATATTTTGGGTAAAAACTATCTTAATAATTCATTTTTTGGATATTTTAGCGTATAAACAATATTTTTAAATTATTTGGTTATTTTAAAACTATAGTTAATATATAAACTATATTATAGAAATTAAGGTATCTATTCGGTTTGATTTTGGTTCAGTTTGGTTCTGGTTCTGATTTTTTGGTTCTATAGATATGTTTTCGAAGCACTTATTTTTACACTATTTCGGAAACAAAAAGTTGTGTAGTAATTCTTGGAATATTAATAATATTTTTCACGAGGTACGACTATCAATTTGAAGTTACTTTTTTTTTTACTGAATCGACCATAGACCAATCGCCCTTGTTATTTGGGAGTATTGTATTTCTAATAAGTTGTTTAATAGTTGGCATACGGAATCATATAAATAATGGGCTGGTTTAGATGGGTTCTAAGCGGCTAATTCTGAATTACTTCTCTTCAAGATTCTCATCAATATAAAAACTACTCCTTCTGTTTTAAAATATAAGTAGTTTTACTTAAAAGCACTAATATTAAGAAAGTTGTTAGTTTTTAAAAAGTATCATTTAATCAATAAATTTAACCAATTATTAAAAATCTAACATTATTTCATTGGTCACACAATATCCAATAAATAGAAAAGATGCATTGAAATATATAAATTACTTATATTGTGAAACAAACTTTTTTTGTTAAAACTGCCTAACTTATCATGACACCAGAATGGTTTTCACAAATAATTTAACTATTATGTTTCATTATACTTGACGACTTAATGGTAGTGAAAAAAAAAAGAAAATGGGAAAATTGTTACATATGTTTGAACCTACCGCGGAATTGGTTCAATCAACTGAAATTTCCTAAGTATTTAACTGGAACCGGTTGATAATTTATATCTTAAACCGGATGAAATTTTAACTTAGTTGTTGTTGGGCCCACTCAAAAGCGGGACCCTCCAAAAATAGGCGTATGCCACTTAGCATGGAGAGCACACGGTATTCTTTAGTAAAAGGCGAAAGAATAGTTCGCTTTGTGCTCACCACATGGCTGCGTGATTTCCCATGTGACAATAAGCCTGTATTTATAACGCGACTTCTTTCTACTACTTGCTCTAAATGTTTCGATGTGGGACTCTAAAACAAAAGATCTATAGCGGTTAGTGCTTACATATCTAAAACTCTTCGTGGGCTGTATTGTGCCAAAATAATCTTGGGCTTAAATTTAAACATAGATCGTTGTCTTCTTCTGTTTGCTAATTTGCTAATTGGGGCTTTATCCAGCTGAGTTTGTTAATGCTTTGGTCAATGAGTCTCGTCTTCTTTAGCCTTTAGGGAATAGAGATTGGTGCTGATGAAAATGCCGCAGTGTCCTGGGCTTGCTGTCTGGTCTACAGTTTTGGCATAATGTGGCTGTTTCACAATGTGAGTTCTCAACATTTACTTTGCTAAAAGCTGAGCATGTTATGTTTTAACTACATGTTTGTTTTAAACACTTAGCATGATCAGATTGGGACCTATGGACACTGAATTGAAGGGAAAAAGGGCAGTCTACAGGAAACGTACAAGGCCCGGTGAAGGCGTCTAACACAACTCGTCGACAGTGGTGTCCAACGTCCCAATCCGCTGAAGCGATTCTTCCAATCTCGTCATCGTCTCGATCGCGAAGTCCGAGCGGCTCACCGCACCAAATGATAAAAGATTATAAGTGTTTTATTGAATTTCCGCCCAACCTCCCACTCTTGTACTCTACAGATCAAAGATACAAGCCAATACAAGATCTTCTCAAGACGTCTCACACGTCAAGAGCCAACGATCAAGACCTCTAGTCTTTGATCCAACTACACAATAGTCAAAAGCCCCCCCTTATTCCTTTTACAACTCTTATTTATACTCCATGATATGTATAGACTCCTAACGGATTATAACGGTTTCATAACAACTCTCAATACACGTCAGCAGTCATCTCCTCTTCTCCACCTCTCAACACATTCTTCTTCTTGCGATAGTAAACTCCCAAGGCTTATCAGGCGTCCAGCCAGAGGAGGTACAAAACGTTTTGAAGACAGTGGCGGAGCTAGACGAAAGTTTTACCGGGTGCAGTGTAAAATTTATCTTCAATTTATACGGGCAGTAGAAGAAAATTCACCATTAAAATCATATAATTCTCGAATAAGCAATGAAAAAACAATTATTTGAGATCCTCATTTTTTTATGACCCGGTCAACTAGGCTATAAAGACCTGACTAATCCCGGAGGCCAATGACAAGAGTCGGTTCCGTAATCTTTATCCAGCGGGGATCAAACCCAGGGTACTGAGCTTCCACAGAACCACTGGGCCACTGCGTTGGTACAGATCCCATTTTTGTTTGAGAATTAATATGAGGTCCAACATTTCTTCTAGACTTCACATCTTTAACTTTCCACTCCTTAGCTAAGCTTTTTCAAAAGCATATCTCAGTCAGAAGTGTCTTGTAAGAGTCATTTGCTTGGTGTGAAATGTTGTATATATATGTCTCTAACATTGTACTCTTTCTTCTGTTGATTGGTTTGCTATGGTTCCCTTTGTGAATTGTGATGCAATGCTTTGTCTGGAACTTGTTGATTGTTATTTAGTTAGATAAGAAACAAAAAAAAAATCTGATTGTAGTACTTAACGTTTAATATCAAAACCAAAACACCAAGTTTCTTGTAAATCAAAAGGCTACGTAATAAAATTCATGACCAAACTATAATTAAGTTACTAAAAAAAATCCCTAATACCAAAGTAGCTATTGGATCCTAACACCAAACAGCATAAACCCTCCTTTCTTCTCCTCTTGCTTGGTTTCTTCATCTTCTAACTTCGAGTTAAAGAAGTTTTCTGTTTTCATTTCTCCCTCAGACCTATTATGAACCATTTTGTTTTCTTCCTTGGGAGCCACGAAACCCTTGTGATCAACATCAATCATCAAGAACTTGTCTCTTTGCCCTTCTAATCTCCTGACATTACTCGGTACATCGCAAGAGTAAAAGACAATAACATCTTTCTCCTTGAGATTCTTCTCCTTGACGAAACCGTTCCATCCTCTGGTGAAGACAAAGCTCTGGCTACTTCTCCAGTAACAATACCTAAACTTCCACTGTCTCATCGTACTGTCGTAAAACACAACCTCAACATCGTCCACGGCTTCACCCTCTTCTTGATCGTCGCTTATGAAAGGTAAATGCTTCACTGCATACTTCTTTGGTATCACAAGCCTATTCAGTTTACCAACATCGCTCGGTGTCAGTTCCTTGTGGAAAAGTTGCGTGCAAGAGAAACACTTGTTTGATTCTTGTTTTGATTGCACCATGTTGAAGTTGGCCATCCGAGATCTCGACATGACATGATCTCTGAACTTGTGATGGTAAGATCCGTCTCTGATCATGTTCAACACAGCTTCTGTCGTGTAGAGGATTTGAAAGTCCGGTTCGTGGACCGTGAGTTCAGACCAAGGGAAGTTTCGGTGCGAGTTAGCGTCAAAGCCTCGGAGCTTGATAGATGCGCTATCGTAGGCAGCCGCGGCTTCAGCAGCGGATTTGAATGTCCCGAGCCAAATCCTTCGGTGTTCTGCGTATATCTGAGCACCCCAATGACCGTTCTGCTGCTGAACCACACCCTTGTATTTTGTTGTCGCCGTGTTGGACAAGGCAATTCTTGTGGTTGTAGACACAGTAGGTTTCGTGGCGAGACGCAAGAAAGAGTTACTTGAGCCTGAAGTCTCCGTTGTGGTCTTGGCTTCATTGCTTATCTCGTGGAGGATAACCATAGCGAGAAGAAACAAAAACAAAACAAATCGAAGAGGCAGAGAGGTTTTTAAGGCAGAAAAGCAAAAAGAAAATAGAGTATTTGAAGACGAGATTTGAAGGCAATATTATGTTTACATGTTGTATCATTATCGTTGATTCTTTAGAAGGTTACAGTTTCCATACTTGTTCTTGTTTCTAGTTTTTTGACAGAGTATTTTATTACACCAGAAGCTATTAGTGGTAAGTTACCTTGTTAATCAGATTCGTTTTTGTCAGATTTATTTTCTTGCTAGAAAAGTAAAATTTCCTTAAGGATTACGACAGAAAATATTGATGTTAACAAAAAAAATTTGTCTTAATTTAGAGATTTGTAGCTGCTCTAATATCATCATATCATGTTATGTGGTTTCTTGTTTTTTTTCTGGTTCTTGTTACATCTGAAAAAACCTATTGATCAACATTTGACAGTTTCTTTACATGCATATTATTCAAGTACGAGGAGCATTATATTCAAATTTAATGCGATAATGTCTTCTTTTTTTATTCAGTTAAAAAAAAAATGTCTTCTTTTATTCCAACCAAGGGTAAAAGGAACATCAAAGCAAAGGGTATATCATAGATTATAAGTTATAACCAGAAACGAAATATAAACAAGAAAACAAAACCATATATTGTGTCATTGTGTGTACATATATGAAACATGCCTCGAAAGATAAATATTACTACAAGACGAAGAAATTAAAAACAACTTCGTGTATATAGTTGTTGGTATATACTGTGGTCTCTAGGTTTCACATTCACATGATGGAGCAGCTTTGTTGGTACGTGACTTCGTGACAACAGTGTGGTGGGTGTGGCCCACCTCCCCAGCTTTCGTTGACGGGCCTCCAGGAATACTCGTACTGTTGGGCCTCATAGTACGGCCCACAATGATACGCACTAATTGGCATCAGTTGGGGAGCCGGAGCCGGAGCCGGAGCTGGAGCCTGAATAAAAACTCGAGTTGGGGCTTGAACTGGAGCTGGAGCTGGAACCTTCTCGGGCTCTTTGGGCTTCTCAGAAGGTTGAGCCTGGGCTGGAGGCGGCTTAGGTGGTTCGAGGATCACTATGGACTTAATAGAACGGTCTCCTTTGTAGCAGAGTTTGTTCATAAGCTTCTCAGGATCGTAACAAACCACCTTGATGATGATTGTATTAGTCTTCTCATCGTACAATTCGTCTCTTATTTCTTGTTTTTATTTTTGCAAATCAACCAAAAAATCGTATTATTGATGGAGTTTAGACCATTTTCAACCACAATATAATTCAAAGAGGTAGAGTGAAACTCACGAGGGAATTTTCGGATAGCTTTCTTGGCTTTTTTGTAGCATTTGGAACATGCTAGATCGACCGTCAACTTCATTATCGTAACCTGTTATTGTTCATCATATATATTTGATCACTATTAGTTTTTTTGGATCACTTTTACTAGTTTTTTTTTTTTGACTAAATCACTTTTACTAGTTTATAAGAAATAAGAGAAGTAATATGAAAATTTCAGATCCGAAAAAGTAAATTAGTATAAAGTACCTTCTCCGCCATAGCTTGGGAGTCTCGAACTCACAAGAACGAAAGTTTTATGCGCATATTCTGTCCTGCAGGATTTTCAATATCACTATATAAAGAGAAATATTTTGGGGAGAAAGAGAGAGAGAGAAGTTTATTTCTTTCTTTCTGTTTTATCAAAATATCTTTAATATTTTACCAAAAAAAAAAAGAATATCTTTAATATATTTTGACGTGTATTTTGTATGGAAAATATATTTTCGAAGTTTCTGAAAGCATAGTGTCTTTTTTTTTTGTCAAAGAAAGCATAGTGTCTTCAATGTTAGAAGCCGACATTCTTATACAACCGACAATTACTAAAGTAGCCTCGGTTTTTCAGAGTAAGACCACAGACTCAGAGCGTGTCCTTGGAGTGGTCCAATTCCTCTAATAGTATCCATATGTTTCTGTGGTGCTAATGAAATACGCCGACGTCGATGAAATGGCTGTAAAAGGACTGTTTAAGTTTGATGTTTCCATAAAGATTCTACTTAACAAAGAAGGACGAGTTGATAGAATCCAATTTTGTGACCTGAAATTTTTAAAATAAAAAGTGAAATGATATAATTTGACACTGAGATCATTCTTGGATATTTCTTGCTTTCTTTATTTTGAAAGCATTAGTTTATGATTTACTAGGGTCGGCCCGCCCTACGGGCGGGTTAGTATATGAAATAATTGCATAAATTTATCATCAGTTATAGTAAATATTTCAAAATACTTAGCTTATTTTAATTTAAATTCATCTTAAATTTCACTATATTTTGTTATTTTTATTATAGTATATGTATCTTAATATTAAAAGGAATGAATTACAATTTCATTCATATATAAATTTTAGTTATGTTTTATAGCTAATTTTATTTATTATATTTTATAATATTTTGTTTCTAAATTACTTTTTAAAAATATTTTAAAATTAAGTTATTCTTCTGTTTTATAATATTTTGTTAGTTTATCATATTTTTTGTATTTTGCACCGAATATTTGTTTTGTACAATACATATATTTTTGAATAATTTTTATATTATTGAAAATTATTTTATAAGTTTTTTACAATTTTTTTAGTATTGTTTACAATTAGGTTATTCATTATTTTTAGAATTGTATTTTTGTTAGAAATATTTTCACGACTGTGACTAAGAAATTGTATGTTGTTAATTTTTAATTTAAGAGTAGTTAACCAATATGGTGTTCTGATATGTATTAAGTTTGATGTATATTTTTATTGAATTTGTTTTCTGTTAGCTTATTATTTTATTGTGTAGAATTATTATTTTTTCATTTTAAAACAAAAATGTATTGGTCCTTATTTTTATTTATTTTTAGTATATATTTCATTATTACCTTTTCACTATTTTGTGTATAAAAGCATAATGAAAACATTCGTAATTTGATATATTAAAATTAAGTGTTATATATAATTATATAATGGTTTGAAGATACATTATGTGTTATACTATTAATTCATTATAAAAGATATTAGTAACCATTTCTGAAACTGGAAAATATGTATCAAAGATCTGCAATATACAAATCGTTAAGGTTTTATTCAATATATTTAACTTTTTTTTGTTTTTGTTTTTCTTTTGTGCAACAGTCAATATATTTAACTTTGTTTGATAATATTTTGACTGCAATTTTTTATATACAGTGTAATTCTAACTTAAATGATTTAATATATATATTTGTCATTTGGGCATCATGTGTGTTGTTTAGTTGTGTCAAGTTGTGTCAACTACCACCTGATGAGTCTTTCTCTGCAATTTTTTTGGATTCGTTGTATTCAATATACACAATGTCTATCTAAAGTCGAAACAATCCAGTTTTTTTTTGGATCATGCATGGTTAAAGTTTACAATCTTCGTTGAAGTTAAATACCGATTAGTATTTTTCTTGTTGCAATAAGAAATAACTCTGTTCTGTGTTGAAATACTGGACAATGTTGAGTCACTACTGGGTCAATGTTTTGGTAAAGTTACTGCAACAAGTGTTGCTATGCTGGTTAGTTTCGGCGAGGTTATTTCTAATGGAAAGAAATCACCAGAGATTTTTTTTTGTTCTGTTAGATATTTATGAACCAGTGAGAGGGTCAACCTGACCGAATGTTTTCTATCTCTCAGAATGTTTGTTCTGTTAGACATTAACGTGTCACATCCAGATGTATCATATTCAAAGACTAACAATAACATTAACTGAAAATATAAATTGAATCCTGGTGAAAATTTACCATAGCAAACCATCCCAAATCCTCATTATTCATAACTCATAAGCACATGATACATATGGATATGGTTTTTCATCTATTAGTGACATTCCCATTATGTTGAATTAGTGTCCGAACCTTAATGCCATTTTTTGAAAAAAAATCTCCATCAAATTGAACCCTAGCTTCTTCTCCTCTTTCCTCACTTTCTTCAGAAAATATGATTTGGATTTGTTGTTAATGGCGTCGACTGATCCACCACTGTTGATTAAAAAACAGAGCCATGTGCCTTTCGATGTAGTCCAGCATCTCCTTCTGCCTCATGCCATCGAATTTGAGCAACTGCCTCATGAGAAGCTCATCAGTCATGTCAGACTCCCCCACAACTTTCATCCCTACATTCACAGAAACTTTGAACCAACAACTTATTTCTTGCAAAACAAAATCAAGTAAAAAAATGATTGTATCTCCTGTAAACTCACCATGTCAAAGAGACTGTCGACCTCTGATGTGACAGTTTGAACTGCAGAAATAGATTTTCCCATCTCTCTCACACTCTCCATCGCAGAACATGTTCCAGTGATACTGTTGCTTTAACAGTTTCTCATCTGAGCGCACCTCGACAATGGAAGAGCAATGTCAAATCATCGAGAAGAATAGATGTGAATAACCTTAAACCAAAGAACTACGGTTGAGAACATATATCAAGTGTTCCATAAACGTAAATGGAAGCTCTGTATGTTGAGAGAAAGCCTGCATCAAAATTTGATTGTCAATAAGATGCGTTTTAATATGCAGAAAGGTTGAGGTTACCACACTGACAATAATTGATCTTCCTCAACGCCCCCGGCTAATAAACAAAGCACCACGAAAGCTCTCCCCAGAGGTTCACCGACGCTAATGGAGTAATTTTCTTGAACCGTCGATCAATTTCTTCGAAGAGAAGTAAGAACTCTCATCTTCATCTCCTCATAGAGAATCTTCGCCATAGCCTTTCGACAAACCCCGCTTCACAGTGAACGGAGGCAGCAAAGATCTTCCACCACCATGTGGCTTGTGTTGAGACAACTGTAGATAAGACAAAAACTATCAAAAATAATTCAGAAGTGTTTATCAAACGATCTTGGGGGAGAGGAGAGACGAAAGGACAAACAAAATCTACAGTTTTATAAACACCAATGAAAAACTACTAAATAGAACTTTTCTTAGGATTTGTGAGGATGATGTTCAAGGAAAGGATGCTAACCGTTATATAGTGTACATATACCGCCTTGCAGAGGAAGACGTGGAGTTAAGAAGTGTGATAATGGCGAGGGATCAGTAACTCAAAACGTTACGGACGGATGAATATAACAGAAGCCAAAACGGCGCTACTCGAAGATTCACACAGAGCTTCTTCAAATCGGTTCGACTCACTCAATATCTCGAAACGCCATCAGAGAGGGATGAAGAACGTAGCTGGTCTCGGAGATCTAAGCAAAACACGAACCCTAGATTTTGGTGCCGGTGACTTTGGAGAAGACAAACGCTAGGAGAAAACGCGGCGTATCATAATGACAAAATTGATACACCGGACTGGGCTGGGCTGAAACAAAAGCCCTTACCAACACAATATAAATGATACGGCAAGTTTTGGAATAGACGACATGTGTCAGCATCTCCTTGCACTATTTTCTTACGTGGCAAGAGGAGAAGAGAGTAGTGCTCTTCTTTATATTATAAGATTTTAGTTTTTTTTTTAATTCCAAACGGGTGGTTGCTATGAAGTATGTTTGCGCTAATAATGGTCACAGCAACCTTAACTGGTTCAGTTAATTAGTGATGATGTAAAATTAATTACGAATGTGGCATTTACGTCTACGATATCGGAATGTGGCATTTACGTGACCTGTAACAAGGAAGCTAAGTTCACTACTCTCAGGGGGAAATTACGAAAGTGTATTCTTTTTCCTTTGTCATGGCTTTTGTCACAATGAGTTTTTCCATGACCAAATTTTCAACGAGGCACTACGTAATAGAAATTAGATAAGCAAGGGAGAGTATTAGATAATGCTTATCTATTAGAAAATATCTATAGAATATATTAATTAATGTTTGTCATTTTGTTGATAGTCGGTTTATGAACCGACTTTGGAGTTCTATAAATAGGACTCATCTCACTTTACTTTTGACATATATCAACATCAAGAATCTCTTTTCATAATATCATCTCTCTCTTACGTTTACATCACACTCTCTCTCCATAGTATTATATATAATACCAAATAATAAAATCATGGGAAATTGGGGTGTATAACGCAAAAAAAAGAATAATTTACTAGATGGCCATTTGACTTAACTTTTCGATACATCCAATCCATTTTATGTAATAATGTTATTTTGCCCTTGAAAACAACCGGTATAACCTACAAAGAAACAAATAATTTAAGCTGCAATTATTGACTATGCAAAATAAAATGTGGCCATTTGTTGCTCACACACTTTCAGTAGATATGTTTTTCATTGCTTATATTTGGAAAAGTGAATAGATTCTTCCGCAGATTTGAACGATGAAGACGTTACGGTCTGTGTTCCCGGAGAAGTTTTGCGGAGGAGAAGGCCGGTTTAGGAGGTTTAATCGGTGACAAAAAGAAGAGGCTTCTCGGATTCTAAAAGCGACAGTCACGAGGACTCCGAAACATGTATGTATATGAATTTGAAGTAAATTCAAGTCAAGTGTGGAAGAAGATGAACAGTTTTTTGTTATTGTGTTCTATTCCATTTGAGTTCCACCAATATGTTCTATGTCATTTATTTTTTTACATTCTATTTGGTTTTAGGGTTTATATTTGGGTTTAAGGTTTATATTTGGGTTTAGGGTTTATATTTGGATGAGGGTTTAGTGATTAGAGTTTAGGGTTTAGTATTCATGTCGCATGTGGAAGAAGATGAACAGTTTTTTGTTATTGTGTTCTATTCCATTTGAGTTCCACTAATATGTTCTATGTTATTTATTTTTTTACATTCTATTTGGATTTAGGGTTTATATTTGGGTTTAGGGTGTTGGATGAGGGTTTAGTGATTAGAGTTTAGGGCTTAGACCATCTCCAATGGCTTACTCTATTTTTTACTCTAAAATAGAGTAACTCTATAATAGAGTTTGAGTTTGCTCCAATGGTACTCTATTTTAGAGTAGAAAATAGAGTGATGAACAAAAAAAAAAAAAATTACTCTATATTTGGAGTAAACCTATTTTTCACTCTATTATAGAGTGAGAAATAGAGTATCATTGGAGCATTTTTTACTCTAAACTCTATTTTAGAGTGGAAAATAGAGTGGGGTTGGAGATGCTCTTAGTATTTAGAACGTGAGGGAGTTTGATTGGGGTCAGCATTAACTTATTCCATGCAATCATTGACATTAATATGTACTATGTTATTTATTTTTGGTCCATTTTATTTTGGTTTTGAGTTTATTATTTGATTTATGGTTTATATTTGGGTTTATGATTTATTGATTAAAATTTAAAGTTTAGTATTCAGGGGTTGGGGTGGGTTTGGGTTGAAGTTGGGATTTAGGTTTAGTATTAATTTTATGGGTAGGAGATGGATAATGTTTAGTATTAGAGGTTTTGGGTGAGATCATAATCATATAATACTTTGTTGATATGGAATAGAATAATCGTTGCATATATATATATGGTCAATTAATGTATAACGTGGATGACTCTTTTTTCTTTCATATGGAATATTAGAGATCCACTCTTAACCATATGCTCTTACTCTCGCAACTTGAAACGTCATCTCTTATCATACATGTTAACTGAAAATTTGTTAGGGGAAGGGGTAAAACCGGTTGGGAAGTGGTGTAAATATCTGACATTAAATTATGTCAAAATCAATGCTGGTTCCCTAATTTACACACCATATATGGCTATTAGGCAAATTAGCCCTAAAATCATCTCTCAGTTTTTATTATACAACACATACGTTTTAAACCAAAATCCAATCTGAAGCGCTATTATAAAAAAATTGGTTACCATGGTGACAAGATTTTGTCTTTTCCATTTCGCTTTAAACCAAAATCCAATCTGAACCGCTATTAAAAATATATATAAATTATTGTATTTTCAATTGTTTAATTTATCTGAATAGTTTAAAGAAAATTGTTAAAATTATTGAGAAGATGAGATCTAATGTTTTATATTGTTCGGACATAAGGTTAATTATAATATTATTTTGAAACATGGATAGTAATATAACCAAATGAGTATTAGTGATTTAAGGTATGTTTAATGATAAAGTAGAAAAATATATTTAATAAGAGAGATTGCAATATATTTTCGGTAAAACCATAAGTTGTTTTTAGGACAAAGTCTACCTAATGTCAAATTATGTAGTTGTCACTTGAATTCATATTCAATGTTGACCTTACAAACCAATTCATATATCTTAAAAGCTTAGTATATATAATCTTCTGGATAATACGTACTAAAGATGTAGGTATAAAACCTAACACACAAGGATTAAACATGTGACTACGACTATGACCATGTCCTTGACTCTGAGCATGTCCTTGACTCTGAGCATTGTCTGTGACTCTGAGCATTGTCCATTATCTTCACCGGCTGTGGAACCTGAGGTGGGTTAGTGCATCTAATCAGAGGCCAATTAATACTCTGAAAAAACAGATGCTGCTTAATCTCAGTAGCAGGATCGATATGATCGCTGATGAATGATGCCATAACAACTACGGTTGCCATAACACCCCACAGACGACCCAAATATGTCTTGACTGTTGACTTGATAGGAGCAAGATCGACACTTGCTGTTATGTTGCAATTTTGTATTGTGAACCCGGATTTGTGGTCTTGAGTTTAGCGGTTTTGAGCTGTCACCATATTTCTTTGTCCTTGATTTGGCTTATGTGCCACTATCTGACACCTTCACAAAGAAACATCTGCAAATTTGAGTTGTTTTAGAAGGATTATTACATATTTAGGAAATATATCATGAATAATCTTAGAACCATCTAAAAGAACTTGAAGAATCTGCAAAACGAGTTGTTTTAGAAGGTTTAGTACATAATTAGGAAAGCTATCATTCAAACACACAAAAACAAAAAGATGGATTTTTGGTTCATTAATTGTATGTTTTGCATTACTATCTTGAGAGATAAATAAATAATTGGCAAAAAATATGAAACAAATTAGGAAAATATTAGCAAAAATTAATTTAAAACGCGAAATGATAACGAGAAAAATAAAAAGAGGTCGAATAATATGCATAATATCTGTTGGAGAAGTTAATGTGATAATTACATATACAATTCCACAAATATTTATTATTATTAAATATTCATCAGTTAATTTTATATCAAACTAGTGGTATTTTGGCGCTACGCGCCGGGTTCGTATGTTTTATTCTTTAATGAATTCAAAATTGTTTTTTAATCAATATGATAGTGGTTAGTGATTAATCGATTCAATAAAAATAGAATAAATAGCTGATAGTTGCACCAAAATAAATATAGATGACCTTAAAACATAAAGTAAAATCTATGTTTCAAAAGAAAAATATGTAAATACATATGTTTGTTTTGTGATTATCTTGTTTGAAGGAAGATAACAAAAAAATTCATATTCTTAAAGTAGTAATAATCCTTGCATGCTTTGTCCATGCCATGAATGTGACAATCTGTTAGGAGTTTCATTGTGGACGCATTAGTTAAATACTTTGTTTTCAAAATGATATTGAATCCCTGTTTATTGTGTTGCATATTTTGTTTATTTTATTTTGTAAATGGAGTTGTGTATATTGTAAATTAAGACTTGGACTTCTTTTTTCCAGATTGTTCCATTTAGTTTACTCTTAGGATGGATTAAATTGTTTTGTCGTTTATTAGTAGTTTTTCAGTTTGTTATATTTGTCTAGGCTAGTGCTTACTTGGCCGGCAAGGAAGGGTTATACAAATGTGTGTTCATAAATGTGCCTAATATAGTTTAATCGTACTGCTTACATTGTCGTACTGTTTTCCATTTAGAAATATAGTTTTGGGCATCCATGTATTTAAATTAGACTCTTTTAATAAGATGCCAAGTGGCTAATTAAGTGATATGTTTGGGCTATTAATCGGTGTCACAGCATTGTATGCGGTCGTTGTTGTGTGATCAACAAAACTGGCAAAACTGAAGAACACTCAGACGTGTTCAAAAAAAAAAAAAAAAAAAAGAAAGAACACTCAAACATTTTCTGAAATTTTTCTTGTGTTAAAAGCTTTTGACGAACTGAAGGTCGACTTTGGATTCGCACTCAGTTAAATGTTCACCCAGCTACGTTCTTATGTTTATATCCCCAAAGTTTAAAAAAATGTTGTGTTGGCGAGAAAAGCTATAACTTGCAGAGTCAATTTAACGGGTGTTTTTCAAAACCAACCCATATTTTCAAGTCAAATTCAAAACCAACCCCTTTTTTTTTGTTCATACTATTCATCAATAAAATTTTCATACTATCCTTATGTTTTTGAATTATTCACAAAATTGCCATTTTTATTTATTTTTTTATTAATTTCGGAATTAACAAAAAACCAAATACACTCTAACCATTTCTTCTTATTTACAAAAATGTCATCATCATCAATTTTTTCAACCACCATGAACCACCATTTTTTAGCTCTAAAGCTCTAGAATTCAATTTTCAACTACTTATTTTCTCATTCTAATCAAAAAAACTTCATTTCTTCTCATCTCCTCTACATTTCCATCTAAAAAACTCTCATAACTATCATTTTCATAATCACAAACTTCATATTTTCGAGTTTCTTCATTAGTGAATCGTTAAATATGCTTCTTTTTGCTCATATTTAGAGTTTGGACGGTTGAAAAGGTTGGAAACGAGCTTTACAGAGGAAAAAAGTAACTATTTACATGGTTTTCGTTATTTTTCAGATCTGTGTCGCGACGGTAGATTGTTTTGTATGTCTACGCCTCCGTGGAGACTTACGATGCAGTCTATTTGTCAACGCACGGGTTAGTTTTGCAATTGACCAGACAAATTTTTTTTCTAACGCAGACTTCCCCAGTAGTCTTCGTCTTTACCTTTGACAACAAAAATAAAATTTTCGGTAGACTTACTAAGACGTCTACCTAAAAGAGGTTAGTTTTTCATTTGACCGAACTTTTGACTTTTCAAAATAGACTTCAACGGAAGTCTACAAAATGTAGACTGCCAACGAAGTCTATAAAAGGTCAGTTTTGCATTTGACCAAAACTTTGACTTCGTGGAATATGTTAGTTTTGTGTTTGACCAAAAAAGTTTAAAAAGCAATCAAAAATTTATTAAATTGTAGACTTCATATGCAGTCTTCTTATCTTAAAAAAAAAATGTAGACTGCGTATAAAATCTACTTTTTTATTTTGGTCAAATGCAAAACTAACCCGTCGGATTTGAGAGTAGACTTCACAAGAAGTCTACACACCTGTAGACGTTCATTTCAATCTACTGATTGGAAGTCAAACTTGGTCAATTGCAAAACTAACCTCTTTAAAAAAAAATCAAACATGTAGACTACATATGAAGTCTAGTTCTGAAAGTCAAATCTTGGATGAATTCTGGTCAATTGCAAAAAGTAACTTTTTTAAATTGTTGACTGAAATGAAAGTCTACATGTACAAAATCACAACTTTTATTCAACTATAGAAAGCAACCCGTAAAATGGTCAATTGCAAAAACCAACCCAAAGAGTAGACCTATTTGACAGTCTACGTCTGTAAACTGAAAAGAACGTCTACATCTTCAGAGACTGAATATTAAGTCTGCATAGAAAAATCTATAAAAATGTGATTTTGTGTATTATTCATTAAATTTTTTCTAGTTTTTTTGTTTGACAGTGTGTGTTAGTTAATCCTAATGGGTTTGAGTGATTTTCAAAAGAATTTTTTTTTATAATTATGAAGGTATAATTCATTTGATTTGACAATGTTGTTAGCTAATAATTGTAGACGTATTTGTAAGTCTTCGTTTATAGTTTTACTAGTAAGGCTGAGCTTGTTTCAAAGCTGAAATCAGTGGCTGTGGAATATAAATTTACATTCTCAGCATATAAGACAACGAAAAATCTGTATGTGGCTAAGTGTCGTGTTCAAGGATGTGGTTGGAAACTTAGAGCGAGTGTGAAGCATGGCCAAAGACATTTTGGGTGACAAAATATTCGAAAAGGATGAAGAATCGGAAAAGTTGAAGAATGTTCCTTGTGCATGATGGCTGTATACATGGTAAACTTCTTGAAATGACACAAGAAAATTATGATCTGGACAACAAAATTGAGAAGATGGTGCTAACCTATTCCTTACCAAACATCATTTAAAACAAATGACTCCGAATAGGCAAATACTCCTCTTATGCCTGTCACGAATAATCGACAAGTACGGAACTTGATCGAGTTATCTAAGATACACTTTGTACGCCTTTGTGTATCAAGCCTGCGCCAAATACACTAGAAATTTTTGGATTGACTATATGTTAGATAATAAGTGTAGACGTTTTTGTAAATCTACAAATGTAGACTGCAGTTGAAGTCTACGTCGTAAATTCTATTAAAAGTGTATTTGTGTATTATTCATCATATTTTTTCATGATTTAATTATTTTACAGTGTATGTTAGTAAAACTTTAATGGTCTTGGGTGAATTTCACAATTTAATGTGTTATAATTATACACTTGATACTTATTGCAAATTGTTTTGATTAGTGTTACTCTTGAAAATTTTTGGGAAAATTTTGTATAGATTTTCTTCTTCTCACATGTGTGTTAGTTATTATTCTAGATTATGGTGGTTTTACTTGTTTGGTTGGTTAGATCTTGTGAAAAAATGATATCTAACAAAAAATTAATAATATCATACAAGTGAAAACAACTAAAAATGAATACAATGTTTATAGATTAGGCATTAAAAAATTATTTAAAAATTAATATTTTATTATGAAAGTTATTACAGAGCAATATATTAAAAAGTATTCTTGAGTATGTTTGATTTTTCATAATCTTGATGCCTCAAATAAAGTTTTGGAAAAAGTACCTGCAAAATAAGATAGAGTTATGAGAAAAACATAAGATAAAAAATGAAATCATATTTTAGTAGACTTTTTATTAAGTCTACGTAAAATTGTTTAGTAGACTTTAGTTGAAGTCTACACTAATGGAAAATTTTCATATCTAAAAGTGTGCATTTAGAAAATTTGAAAATATTTTGTTCTGGAAAATATTTCAAAAATAGTTTTTTGTCATCCTTGTAACAAAGCAAAAAGACAATGTATGAATCTATAAATTTAGTTCATTATAAACACAAAATATCTTATAATGAATATATGGAAAGCTTACATTTTTGGGAAGATGATTTGAAAACATTGGAAGAGAATACCTGCAAAATAAAATAAAATTATGAAAAATAAGATAAAAATTAAAATCATATTTGAGTAAACTTCTAATGAAATATGCTTACAAGTCAAGGCTAGTAGACTTCATTTGAAGTCTACCAGCCGTAAGTTTTAAGTAGATTTCAAATGAAGTCTACTCTATCAAAAAAAAAATAGATCTGAAAAATAAATACATTAAAAATATGAAATAAGTTTAAATCTAAAAAACTTTTAAAAATATGATTTAATAGACAAAATAGTTATAAATTAAAGACATATTAATATGAATTTTAATATGTAACTTTATTTGAATATAAATACTAGAACACATATTTTAAATCTATAAATGTAAACCTTACATTTCTAGGAGGAGAAGAAAACAACTATGGAAGAAAATACCTGCAAAATAAGATAAAATTATTAAGAAACATAGAAAAAAATTAAATTCATATTTTTGTAGACTTCCAAAGAAGTCTGCTTAAACTTTGTGGTTTAGTAAACTTCATATGAAGTCTGCAAGCTTTAGTAAACTTCTTTAGAAGTCTACACTGTCTGATAATTTTCAGATCTAAAAAAATCTATATATTTTGAAATGTGAAAATAATTTTAAATCTGAAAATACTTTACATAATAGAATTTATAAGGTAAACTAGTAGCAAATTAATGTAGAGAGCTTGATTTATAAATTTATTTGAATATAAACATGTAAATACATATTTAAAATCTATTAATCTAAAACTTGCATTTTTAGAGGAGAAGATGAAATCTATGAGTGATAATACCTACCAAAAAAAGATAATATTGTGAGAAATAAATAACATAAAAATACACATTTAAAATCTATAGATCTAAAACTTACATTTTTTAAAGGAGAAGATGAAAACCATGAATCATAATATCTAAAATGACAAGATAATATTGTGAGAAAGACTTGAAAAAATTTTAGAGAGAAAGAAAATGAGAGAGTTTTAGAAACAATTGAGAGAATTTTAGAGAGAAGAGAGAGAGTTTTAGAGAGAAGAGAGAGAGTTTTAAAAACTTGTGCAGCCACTTTAGAGAGAGACTGTATAAATTTTGTTTATATAGGGAGACAAAAATGTAACTAGGTTAAAATTTACGATACTGTAGACTTCGTTTGAAGTCTACTAAAATTAAAATTTTGGAGTAGATCTTACCATAACATAGTAGACCTTTTTGGAAGTCTACTATAATAATTTAATTATTGTTGTTTATTCTTTATTATTTTAATAATTTTAATATATGATTATTAAATTTATTTCTTTATTTTTTAATAGATATAGTATATGATTTCACTTTTTTATTCGTAAGGAACTTAACTTAGTTTAAATATAATGATTTTTTGTAAAACAAATTGAAAAATATAGACTGAAAAGGACGTCTTCAGATAAATAGACTTTATTGTAGGTCTACGAAACCCTAAACCACAAATCTCAAACCCTAAATGTTTTGTTTGATAATCAAAAAGTCTCATTTATACAAAATATAAACTACTAAACATTAATATACAGATTTAAGTTAATAAAACAAAAAAAAAAATCTAAAATCTAACCCTATGAAATCAACTACTAAAAGACATAACATGGTAGAACCTTTTGTTTCTAAACTATGAACATTGTCTAACACATGATAACCAAATTAGTATATATTCTTCAAAATTATTCGATTATATGAAATTTTAATTTATTTACTTCATATTATCTATTATATTGATGATTAGCTAAAAATATCACAATAATTATTTTTATACATTTTCAAAATTAAATTATTAGATCAAATTAGAGTGTAGACTACAAAACAAGTCTATAAGGTAGACTTCGTAAGAAGTCTATAAGGTAGACTTCGTAAGAAGTCTATAAGGTAGACTTCGTAAGAAGTCTATATATATGTAGACTTCTTTTATTACGTGTAGACTTCCAAAGGATAGAAACGTAAAATACATTTCTGTTTTTTGTTTGGTCATAAGGGTTAAATAGTACTTTCACTACTCCTTTAGGTTGGTTTTGCATTTGACTGAAAGTGAGGTACACTTTTACATTTGACTTGAATATTTGGGTTGGTTTTAACAAATGTCCCCAATTTAACTTCGATGAAGTGTGTTTGGAAGAGAAAATAAGAAGCTGAGAAATATTGTTTTCTTCCCGACTCACTTAGAACAACACTATTGGTGGGATGAAGAGAGAGAGAAAGAGATGTTTCCCTCGGAATTGGGATGTCTGGTCGTCCGTAATGTTATAGGTGTTCTGTTGGAAATTTGAAAGCTCATGTATAACTCTTTATTCTCCGATATAGTCTATTTTGGATCTAAGAATCTAACCACATAGATTTATTTTAGGTTTACTTTTCAAAAATTCTCGTACTAATTAAAAGTGGACATCTCTGATTTTCTCCCTCAAACTAATGACCATACTCATCTTGTGTCCACATACCTTCCATTTCTAACTCGATAGGTACCAATTCATATTTTGAAAGGTATTTTGGTTTCCTTGCAGATTTCTCGTCAATCTGGCTCTGATACCAATTGTTGAAAATTTGAAAGCCCATGTCTATTTTTTTATTGTCCGATTAGTACGATATTATCTACTTTGGACCAAAGAATTGGTTCACATGGATTTACTTTTGGTTTCTTTCTTAAAAAGTCTCGTACTAATTAGAGTTGAACATCTTTTTATATATTAGACTCTCTTTTGTGTAAACTTTCTACGTAGTACTTAGATTGACATCTCTCATGTTATTCTTTTTGGAGGAAATAATGATTTTGAAACTGAAGATAGATTCGACAAAGTAATTTTGTCCAGAAGACATGTTTCCGATAGATTTTTGACGGATTTTTCTGTCGAGAACAGCATGTTTTCTTGTAGTATAGGCCATAAGCCTTGATCAACTGTCCGACTCACGCTTATGGTAAATCCTGACACAAATTAGAAGTATAATATTATAAAAATATTAAAAATTTAAGATCTTAACATGTTAGAAACCATGAGAAGAGTCTTTGGAGTTCGTATTGACAAATATACATATCCAAACGTTGAATGTTTGACATCAAAAAATAAAGTTTCAACTCTTATTTACAAATAAAAATATAAATATTAAAAATATAATCAAAATGAAAATAACACTTTTCTTTTCACATCCAAATTTTAAAATATTTAAATCAAAAATAAAAATTATGCACATGGGCTAATAAGAATCTAGTAAACCCTTAAAACTTAAAAGTAAGAAGGTCTACACAACGTGTTCAAAAAAAAAAAAAGAAGGTCTACACAAATCTTGTTTTCTCCTTTTTTTCTAGCTGAGAGTGGAAAAGGGAAAAAATTGTGAACATATAACTGAAAAACATATTCTGAATAGGATTAACACTGCGATATCATCTCTATAAATACAAACACAATTATATTGATAGAGAGAGTAGAGTCGTGAATCTGTGATAAGGTTAGCTCATTCACTGATCGGGTTTAGGGTTTCTTCTTTGATTTTGATAATCCGGCTATTGTCAAAGCAATGGGTGATAAAATTCGAAAGAGCGATTTAATCTGTGAACTTCCAGATGAGTTGGTGTTAAAGATACTGTCTTTGCTTCCTAGTAAAGATGTTGTAGCCACGAGTGTTTTGTCGAAACGGTGGCATTCTCTTTGGAAGGAGATGAAGACATTCAGATATAATGACGAACTTCGATGTGGTATAACTGTTTCTAAGTTTACGCGATTTATTAGTAGAAGATCAAGAGTAGAGATCTTGCAGCTCAAGCTGAACCCATGTTATGAAAAGCCAATCAACAAACGTTTGGTTAACAATGCAGTTGCTCGCTCTTTGAGAGAGCTGAGATTTTGAGATGGTTTACAATTCATTCGAGTTGCCTGAAAGCTTGTTTTCCTGTCCACAACTTGAAACCCTAATACTCGAGAAACTAAGTCTTGTGGATGTTCCACCTAATGCTGATTTGGCCTGCCTCAAACATCTCCACCTTTTATCGGTATGTTTTCATGCGAAGAATCTGTGAAAACGCTTCTAAGCATATGCCCACGTCTTGAAGAATTGGTTGTGAGACGAAGCTCCTATACAAATGTGAAGATATTTGTCATCAATGTCCCTACGCTGAGGAGTTTGTCTATCGATAATTTGTCTGGGAAATCTAGGCCTAAAGGTGTTCACGGGTTTGTGATTAATGCACATTCTTTGAGGGTCTTTTAGCATTAGAGACAGCTTCAGCAACTATTTACGGTTTAGAAATATGCCAAAGCTGGTCAATTCTACTGTCAAGGTTGTTTGTGACATTATGATATGAACCTTTTCAAATTGATAGGTTAAGTTTTCACTCAATCCTAATCTCTTTCAGATATTAAAGTTATATTTTTTGAAAATTATTTTCTTAATAATTGATACAATCAAGTTTTACCTTCAAAGGTATAATATAAGTGTACAGTAACCACATTTGTATATTTCACTTAAATGATTTTAGTAAGCTTGGGCGGGTACCCGTTGGAGTTTCAGTCAGATATTTCTGATTTTGGTTCTAAACTGTATCACATATTAGTTCTCATTCTAGTAAATTTGTAAGTAGAGCTTGGGCTCGGATATCACATCGGTTTTTGTTCTAATTTGTACCACATCCTAAAAACTATAAAGTAAGCACATATCGTTCGGATTCAGGTTATATCAGATCGGTTTAACATACCTGAAATAAAATTTAAAAGAAAAACATAAAAAATAAATATTTATTTATATAAAATTGGATATTTAAAGTATTTATTTAAATTTAAAATATTTACTTTTAGATATCATATCAAAATAAATATAGAATTAAATATTCCAAGCACATATTTATGTTTCAAATATGTACATTGCATATTAATTTGGACATTCAGATATCTCTTTTAGATTTTTTTTTGGGTTTTTGGGATTTTCAAGTTTTTCGAGTTATTTGTTTAGGTTCGGTTAATAACACTTCGGGCTCGGATATGATTTGTAATAATACCCTACAAAACTCATTCTGATATTTTTACATTTTATACAAAATACGGATATGATTTTTCGATTCGGATTGGGTTACGGATCGTAGACCCGTGCCTAGACCTTCTAGGAAATCAAAATGGGCAGAATGGATAAATTTAATCACAAATATGATGTATGTTTTGGGAATTGAGATGTATGTTTTAGGTGTTCTTTTGGGAAGAAACAATGCTTTTGAAGCCGAAGGTTAAGCCTTTTTACCCTTTGAAGTGGAGGAGGATTAGAATGGAATGGATTATTGTGGAGGGTGAGTCAATAACTAATCGATTTAAATCGTGTCAAAAGGAAGACACAACTAACAACGGTTACTTGTCGTTCATGACACACATCAATGGATCAATTGCTTTTTCTTTTTGTTGACAAAGTACAGAATTAGAATATGTAACAATGAGTTTGTGAGTGGTATTTTTCCACAATCCTTACCCTGCAACAATATCACTACCCACTACCATCTTCACAATCTCATCATCATCTTCATCTTTCTGACTAAGAAGAACTTCTTCAGCTAACGCATCTTCCCAATTAATCAACCTAAACCCTTAATAACAAAACTTTAGATTCTACAGAGAGGCAGAAACACGATCATAGATTGTAAAAGAGACAATGAAGATAAGATCCAGTGCTTGATTCACCATGCCAACGGCATCATCATTGATAATATAGCAACCTTGTCTGTTTTTGGAGCTCTCCCAGGTTCCAATATTGAACACAATTCAGTAAACCTATAATCAATGCACAATACTAGAAGTTTAAGAACATAAGAGACTGAAGAGAAAGCAAGAAAACACTTGTCATTTAGCCTTATCATGTCTTTGTTCGAGCTAGAACCAGCGTAAGATTCCGAATTGATCCTGAAGCAATAAGAACAAGAACTAAAAGCTAAACCAAGTTTGATCAATGCAGTTCAGTACCCTCTTACTGGAGCCTAGTTCTTTGATCACATTTGAATCATAAAGGAACTTCAACACTGTGAAACAGAGCACACTAAAAGCAGAGAAACAAAATATATGAGAAAGAATCGCAGTTACAAAGATTACAGCAACTTCGTGATAGAAAACAAAAATCCCAACTTGTAGAAAATCTAAAGTAAAAGTAGATTCGTCTCTACTACTTTAGGAAACAGAGGAATGCATGCAAAAACAATAAAACATAAATAAAAAAAGCTTCGACTGCAGTTTCTTAAAAACCATAAGTCCCCTTCTTTACAAGAACCAACTCCAGATACTATAGCATTCTAAAAAGTCCAAAGCCGAGTCACAAATTAAAAAAAAGTGAGAAACTCTGTGGGGCTTGTGTTTGAGAGAAAGCAGCATCAAAGGGTAATCACCGAACCAGTTCGTGTTCCTAGAATGATTATCGAAATAATAACGATTCTCTCTCGTTTTAATAACGAAAAATCATATCTTTACGCAAATCTTCGATAATCAACCAAACACCAAATCTACTGTAATTTAAAACATTTGAATTTTACAATTATGGGTTGACTTTACTTGAAAAGTCGAATCATCTTGATTTTGATTTGATCCGAAATTACAAAAAAAAGAGAAACCCACTGCAGTCTATGATTTAAAGAACAAGAATTTAACAATTCAATTGAAAATCCCAAAAACATTGAAGAAAAAAGAACCGTATGAATCTTGAATTCATTAGAAACTGAAGCATATGAACATTCACTCTGATCTAGAAAACGAAAAAGAACAACATGATTGATTGATTGATCAATCGTCATCGCCAGATGGCTTCGACGAACCGCCAGCCTTCTTGGGCAAAAGAAGGTTGTGAATATTGGGCATCACGCCTCCATTAGCAATCGTCACATCTCCCAGCAACTTACTCAGCTCCTCGTCGTTCCTCACCGCCAGCTGGATATGCCTCGGAACAATCCTCGTCTTCTTGTTGTCCCTCGCCGCGTTTCCAGCCAATTCCAATACCTAATTTCAAATGTCCCCCAAAAAAAAATTAGGGTTTTTTTTCTAATTACAAAATTAAACAATAAAGATCGAGAATTTAAGATTACATACCTCAGCGGCGAGGTACTCGAGAACGGCGGCTAAGTAGACGGGAGCTCCGGCGCCGACGCGTTCGGCGTATTTGCCTTTCTTCAGGAAACGAGCGATTCGACCCACCGGGAATTGGAGGCCGGCTTTGCTACTCCTCGTTGTGGCCTTCTTCGCAGCCGCGGATCCGAGAGTTTTGCCACGACCCGCCATTGAGAGAGATATGAGTCGAACTATGCCTTCCCCCGAAGTTTAATATATACAGTTCTAGTAGATTCGCCTGAACCAATAGAATGAAAGTACGCGGATCGATATTTAATACCCTTGGATTAGTTTCTAAATTGACCGTGGAGATTCCAGCTGAAATTTTGATTTATTTTTTTTTAGCAGCAACTTAAATAAATTCATTTAGACTCTGTAAACCAAACTGATGGTTGTTTTTTTGCATTTTGTGCAACACTATCCACCTTTGAATCTTGTGTATGTGGTATATGAATGAGTTATGAGATGTTGAAACTTTTTTCAAGAATTTTATATCCTCCAAATAACTTGTAAATGCTGGTAATTCTTCTGGTTCTAAAACCATTTTCACCACCAACGGAGAGCAATTTGTTGCAAACATAACAGTAACTGTCTTAAATTCTTCAGCATCACCATCTTCCAAAATTGTTTCCCCAACATAGTTGTATTAAAGTCTGTGAGATCTTTGAAACCTAAGCCTCCATAGTCCTTGGACTGCAAAGTTTATCTCATGATTTACAATGCATACCTTTAGTTTTGCCACCTGGACTCCATCAAAATTGTGCCACTGCATTCGTAAGCTTCTTCGTTACCGCCTTTGGTACACGAAAACAAGACATTACATGGTTTGGCAAAGCCGTTACCACAATTTTTATAATCACATCCTTTTTCCTCTTGGTACAAAACTTGAAAGTACATCCATTAACCCTATTGTTTAGATGATCTTGAATAAACCCAAAAACTTGTGGTTTTGATCCTTCCAAATTTTCAGGGATTTCCAAATATGATCTTATTTCGCCTAAATTATTTATCTCTAAAATGTCATGTAATTCTTGTCTAATGGGTTTTTCAATCTTGTGACCGAATTGAATCAAAGATTTTTCAAAATTTATTAAGCTGAAAAATTGATTAAATTACCAAATTATTAATATTAATTCTCATGTCTGAGAGACAGACCAATACTCATTTTTGTGCTTCTGTGTGTTCCTTTCACGCCAGATGCTGTGAATTGTTGCTTGGAAAACCAAACGCAAGAGGGAAGGTCTAGCTTTGGAACACTGTTGGAGAGAAGGAAAGAGGCTGTGTCAGTACAGTCAGGAGTATCCCTCGTGTCAAGAAGGTACCCCACCAGCTCAGTCCACAGTGTGTACGAGAATGGACATGCGAAGATGAGATGGTCGCTTATCTCATTTGGCTCACCGCAGAGACGATAAGATTGGACAATGCCCCAGCTTCGAGTGCATTCACCAGTGGACAGCTTATCTTTGAAAGGTAGCCAAGTAAAGAACGAGAAGCGTGGAACTGCATGCGTAAACCATATAAGCTTGCTCCAAGGTACACGATGATGGTGCTCATGTGTCAGATTCCATGTATTGGTGGCAGAGAAAGTTGGTCAAAAGTCTTCGTCGCCATGACGCCATAGAGGAAAGTCTGCTTCAGCTTCATCTACCGGGGACGGAACAGAGTGGATTCGATCTATCATCGCCCGTAGGTGATATCCTCAAGTCTGACGAATGTTCCACCTTCCAGACGATGCTGCCTCCACAAATGTGGCATAACGGCGGATCCCTAGAACTTATGTACCAGATGGACCTGCAATATCAAGTAATTTTCCCATATTTAGCCAATCATTAAACCAAAAAAAGAGTTGATTTACCATTACCAATCCTTGCTCGAAGGAACAGTGCTGCTATATCACAAAGCTTTAACAGCTTACGCTATCTAGGAGCCAGCATACTTGTCGTCTGCATCCCAGAAACTATGTGTTTGCAATAGATAGGCTTGTGTCTAAGGTACCCATAAAGAATCATAATTCCTAAAAGGCGCCATATCAGACTTAAGGCAAACACTGGGGACAAGTCACTCAGTCAACGAACGCCAAGCCCCCCCCCCCCCCCTCTGATTTTGGCTTGCAAATCTCCTGCCATACAACTTTTGCCTTTGTGTGAATGTTTGGTGAGCCAGACCAGAAGAAAACACTGCACATGCTCTCAATGGTATCTGAGTGCAGACCGCAATATCTACAACTCCTTTACGGGCTCCGTAGCAAGACATTATATATTATGTTAAAGACAGTCATTCGCGTAAATTGCTTTGAATAGGTAAATCAATCATTTGTCTTTGGGGATCCGACATTAATCATCTCATACCTACTAATTGATGTACTTGAGATTTATTTCCTCTAGCTCCTGAAAAAGATATCATATGGACTGGATTGAAAGGGTCCGTCATCCTAAAATTAGGATTCATTTCCTGTCGCAAATATTCACTTGTAGCATACCATATCTTAATAGATTGGCGTAATTTTTCTACCGCATGTACATTCCCATAATGATGGTGCAACCTTACTAGGCTCACTTAGAGGGAACTGACCGGAAGCAACTAACTGACCAGCAATAAGCAATCCTACTTGCACCTTAACAGGCTTTGCTCCTCTGGTTGTAAGAAAATGTATTGCATTGCCCTTCTCAATCCGGCAGAGAGCTCATCCCTGTCTCACTCACCTGGAACCCAACACCCCTGACCGATTTTGATTAAGACCGAAAACCTATCTAAAATGAAGCCTAGTTTAAGCTGTCAAACAAATGATAGAATTGAAATTATAGAAAATATCCCGGAAAGAAATATAGATAGAGTTTTGCTCAATAAAGGGAAGATTCGTATAAAGGGATAAGTTGTTTCGCTAAGACTGCAATCTTTCTAAAGAAACAAGCGAGAAACTTGACTTTGAGAAAAAAAAGGTGATTGTTGCCAGTAAGTAAGCTTGTTTTATATCAATAAAGGCGAAAGTTTTTTGAATATTATAAAGACGCGTTAGCACTTTCGTTTTTAATATGTTTAGGCTTAACTAAGGAGTGCGAAAGGGCTTGTTTGTTAATTAGGGTGCACTGGTTTAGAACCCTATATACAAACCAAAACTGTGGAAGACTATAAATATACATTTCCAGTTGAGGTGTGATATCATTGCATCGCGATGCCTCAGGACACGATCTAATAAATCGTTGTATCGATTAGTTTGATCATAGTCTCTTACCATAAAAATGGCTGCATGCGCGCAGCAGAACCAACTATGAGAAATCCACCAATCCACATGTGATGTGTGAACAATGATAGTTGTGTAGCATAATCAGTAGCTAGATATGGATAAGGGGGCATGGTATACATATGGTGAGTTACAACAATAGTTAAAGAGCCTAACATAGCCATGTTAAGAGATATAATATATATACATACTTGGAATTTAAAATAATTTCAAAAGTAAATTTTCAATTTTAAAATAAAATTTTGAAAAAATAAATTTGAAAAAATATTGAAAACATTAAGAAAAATCAAATTCAAAGACATGTAATTCAAAAACTATCTGTAAACTTCTTTTACTCTTTTTACTATTTATTTAAATTATTTATTTATCTTTATATATCTATATAAGGGTCTTTTACCTACTTAGTGAAACCTTATACTTTAGATATTTGTAAAAATATTCCTCCAATAAAGGTAAATATGAAAATAGTACAAAAATGAGGTAAAAACATAATTTCTCCATTCCAGTTTTAATAAACTGCATAGGTGGAAGCACCTGGAATACCCTCACTAACTTCTTACAGTTTGATTATTTGTTTTTAGCCCAAACGTTTACGACGAGACAAGAGCTCCAATAAATTGAATCGTTGAGAGATTTTAGTAAATACTGAATCAGGGTTCTTCAATTTATCAAGTTGCATACTTGCATGTGTTTTCTATTTTACATGGGAGACAATTAGATGATGCATAAAGACAACACTAAGTGCATTGAAACTCCATGGGTGTTTGAATTATCAATTATCTAGTGATTCAGCCATCCGCTCTGATCATTTTCACTACTCACAAATTTGGAACATCTTGCAGTAGGCCCATCGGATTCGGTTCGGCTGATCCGGACTTTCAGATTTTTTGTACTATACTCATAAATCTCATCTGTGGTCTACTATTTTTTGCACCAGATTATGTTCGGGTCGAAATATAACCAATGTCTGAAATCAGCCAAAACTATTTTAAAAACATTAAAAACAAAATAAAATACTCAAAATATATAAATTATTCTCCAACTGCCTAAACTAACTAAAACGTATTTAAAAAACAAATACAATAAACTATAAAAACATTTACAATTTTAAAATACTCATAAGTATCTAAATTACCTTGAAACCGTCTAACAAATATAAAACATTAATATATTGAACTAATTTTGGATATATTCAGATCATAATTCAGATTTCGTTTTTAATTGTACTTCCCGAAGAATATTGTAGTCGTTTATCTAATGATCTTCATGCCAGAAATATCAACCTCACTTAATATTTGGAAATCGGCTAAAGTCGGGTAAGATAATATTTTCTAAAAATTGAAAATAAATGAGAGGAGTAAAATAACACAAAATGATATGATTTGGCACTTAAATTAGACACTATACCCTGGTTTGGCTATTTTGTTAAAAAATGTGGTAATGATCAAATAAGAGCATGTCGTAATTTTTACCAAAACAAAAAGAGAGCATGTCGTAGATGATTAGATGTTATGCTTGGGAAAAGTAAATAAAACAAAGTACAAGATATAAGTACAAAGCACGTCATATAAATGCTTTTATTTATTTATGATTTGGCCAAGAGTTAAGGTCCAATTATTACAACATTATTAACAACACACAGCACATAAGCTTTTATAATTTGAAGAAAATAATTTATATTGTCCAGTACTTAATGGATTAAAGGTTGGATACATATGGGGTTGATTTTTGTCTATCAATTCCCCTTATTTTGCGACGAACCTAGAATACCATTTCCCAGAATCTTTTTCTCTTCGATCCGCAGGATTAGTGAAATTGACCCAATTCATACCAAACTGGAGAGTGTAACCAATTCCAAATTCATAATTGTCCATCAATGACCAAGCAAAATAATCTGCTACGTTGCAACCATACCTGTAATATATTTGAATAATTTTAGCGTATCAAGATATATATAGTATGTATATATATATGATAAAGTAGGAATAATTGTAACTCACTCGATGGAGCATTTGAGACATGAAAGATGGCTGCAATGATTTTGAATTCGTCCGTTATCGGCAAGAGCATTTGCTACCGTTAAGTTTCCATAATCAGCAACTCCTGAAATTTTAACACAAACATCTTTTGCAAACCGACAATGGAATAGAACATGACCAATGTCTTCCTGAGCAACTCCACACGAAGAACAAGTAGTATCTAACTGAATGCCCCGAGACCTCAATCTTTCCTTTACCGCCAGAGCTCCAGATAACGTACGCCACAAGAAATGTTTAAGCTTAGGGGACGTATTGGTCTTCCACAGGTCTGTCCATAATTTATTTTCTAGTGGCGACGTGTTAGATGTGGGTTGAGTCGTCTCCTCCTCTAGCGCCTCCAGCAAGGCATATCCACTTTTTGAGGTATACTCCCCGTTTCTAGTCATACCCCAAATCATCTTATCTTGGCGATCAAGTTGAGGCTTAATTTTCAGGATGGTCTCAGCATCTCTTAGACTGAAGGTGCTATAGACCAGTTCCCGATTCCAAGCCCCTGTTTGTTGGCTCAAAAGATCAGAAACCTTCACAGAAATATCAACCTCTGATCCTGGTCTATAATCTGGGGTTCTTGGTTTTGTATCGACAATCCATTTATCTCACCAGACTAAAGTATCCGCACCATCACCCTTTGATTTCAGTAGACCTTGTTGTAAGAGCTCACGCCCGTGAAGAATGCTCCGCCAGGCAAAGGATGGTCGAGCTCCTACCCTTGCCTCCATGAACGACCTATTACTGAAATAGCGTTGCTTGAGAACCTGAGCCAACAGAGAGTTCGGGTTGTTCATGACACGCCAGGCTTGTTTGGCCAGCAGTGATTGATTGAACTTTTCCAGGTCTTTAAAACCGAGACCCCCTTGGTCTTTTGACTTGCACATTTTTTCACTAAATTTTAAACACAGATTATATAATAAGAACACGTAGGATTCTTATGGTTAAGAACACGATTAACTATTATTATAACATCTACGAGCATGATATTCTCGTTTTATAGTAAATAAATATCTAAACCAAATTTATTGCTTGTATTATGTTGAAGTTAGTTTTGTTTTAAAAGTAAGTTTCAATAGGAATTAGTGAATTCAAATGTAAGCTTTTTTTTTTTTTGTCAACGGTTTCATTTCATAAACTCAAAACAGAGTACTTGAAGAACAATGTTTGGGGACAACACCCTTTGCGAAAACAACAACTAAACATAAGGTAGTAGATAGTTTAGAAGAACATGAAAACAGAGTGACGAGAGGGACAAGGTTCTTGGCGATGAAGAAACCTGTAATCTCAATCAAATCCAACCCTGAGCGCAGGGCAAAGAGGGAGACAATAGAGTCCGAAAGAATCTGAAGACATGAAAGTCCAGATGATGCTGTTGAGCGAGGAGCTTTCTGCAGCGTTACAGCCTTGGTGCTTAGAGCAGAAATCTCAATCCACATTCCATTAGCCGAACAAGTCGGGAAGTTCTCAACATAACCGACTGTGGAGGACACATCAACGACCTCAGAGGCGACCAAACACCTCTTTTGAAAGATTGAGTGCTGTAAAGCGAACCACCTTCCCAAAATAGATAATCCTGAAACATTAGCATCCATAGCCACAAAGGCAGAAGTCCAGATAACAGAGAGCTTAAACCTGAAGCTCAAAAGGTTTGTAACATCCTCAATACGAGGTAAAGAGCCATTCAAAAACAGCATAATCTCTTGATTATCAAGAAACAGGGATCTCCTACTAAGACAATTACAGTCTACACGGCAGCAATGATCGAACAAGAAAGACTCACTCCAACAAGATATGAACACCATACCTTGCGGAAGCATGAAGCAAAGGGAGATGGGTCCAACAACATGTACCAGAGATTTCAAATGAAGGATAGGCTTTGACTGAGAACTCCAATATTTCACCATTTGAAGTCCAGTCCTCGAGAACTTGAAATGATGAGCAATGAAGGGAGGTAAGCTTGCACTTTGCTATCAGAAATCCCAAAAACCTTGCAACAAATAACTCAACAACCCCCGCCTCTGCATCTGAGCAGAGAAGCTTGAGCGAGAAACTAGTAGAAGCGCAGAGAAACCATGGCAACGGAGCTTCCGGTTCTCTCTGATGGTGAGGGGTGGTGAAAGACAACGAGATCTGGCGGATAATCGCACAACCTAGGAGAACCGGTGGAGGGTCGGGGGGGACTGGAGGAACAGGAGGAACCACCAGGAGCATCACGTCGATATCCGGATCTGGAGGTTCAGGTTGCAGGAGAGGAGAACCAGACGAAACAGCTTCAAGAGACTCCATTGACAGAGAAGAGGAAAAGCTTCGGGATGGAATGTGAGGTGACTGCAACAGCGGAGGAGAGGCTCGTGGTTAAGAGAAGGAGGAGCTGCACCGGAGAGAGATCTTCATTCTGGCGGAGAAGTATGATGAGCGGCGGCTGTCTTGGACTCCGTGCCTGGGAGAGAACCAGCTAGGGCGAACAAAGTATTCAATTCAAATGTAAGCTTATTTTTGATTATTTTGAAAGAAAATTTCAAAATTTTGCACCATATATTTTAATCATCGATCAAGGGTATACATTTGCAATAGGAAAAAAAATATGTTCAGGTTATTTAATCATCTATAAACTATTGTTTTTGCATATACATAGCAGTCAAATGATTTATAATTGAGTAAATTATTGATTTGATATGAGCTAATAATAGTATTGTATTCAAAATAGGTTTAAAACTGAATATCACGTATAATTATTTTTCATTAAATTTTAGATAATTTTACTTATTATTTATACTTATGTGCTATAAGAATAATTTGCACAATATATGTTATAATAAATTCTCATATGATATACCACATATAATATATATGTATTAGTTTGAATAGGTGAAATGAAAGTTCATTAATTTGGTAGGCTGAAATCTATAAAAACATTTATATATACACATATATATAAATGAAAGTTTTAATCAATTAGACTGTTTCATAGAAGGATGTCGTCTTCTCTTTGAAAATGTTTCTTCACAAATGCTTGAGGTTTTTAGCCATAAGCATGAACAATTTTTGTATACACATGGCTGGGAAGACACATAATGATCATTTTTTTTGAACTTAGACACATAATGATCTTCATGCCAGAAATATCAACCTCATTTGAAATTCTTATTGACTAACTCCCACGATATTTAGGACTCCCAATTACAATAAGAAGCATGAATAAAATTACAAGCCGTTAGTATTTCGGGACGGATGCAACTTATACAATCAATTAATTTTACTAGCATGACAAACTTTTGGCACACTGTTTTAACCTCCATATTTCATGTCTGGAAATAATGGAGAAGCTATGCGTGACGTCGTTTCTGTGGTCGGGTAAAATAATATTTTCTAAAAATTGAAAATAAACGAGAGGAGTAAAATAACACAAAATAATATGATTTGGCACTTAAATTAGACATTATATCCTTGGTTTGGATATTTTATTAAAAAATGTGGTAATGATCAAATAAGAACGTGTCGTAATTTTTACCAAAACAAAAAGAGAGCATGTCGTAGATGATGAGATGTTATGCTTGGGAAAGGTAAATAAAACAAAGTACAAGCTATAAGTACAAAGCACGTCATATAAATGTTTTTATTTATTTATGATTTGGCCAAGAGTTAAGGTCCAATTATTACAACATTATTAACAATACACAGCACATAAGCTTTTATAAGTTGAAGAAAATAATTTATATTGTCCAGTACTTAATGGATTAAAGGTTGGATACATATGGGGTTGATATTTGTCTATCAATTCCCCTTATTTTGCGACGAACCTAGAATACCATTTCCCAGAATCCTTTTCTCTTCGATCAGCAGGATTAGTGAAATTGACCCAATTCATACCAAACCGGAGAGTGTAACCATTTCCAAATTCATAATTGTCCATCAATGACCAAGCAAAATAACCTGCTACGTTGCAACCATCCCTGTAATATGTTTAAATAATTTTAGCGTATCAAGATATATATAGTATGTATATATATGATAAAGTAGGAATAATTGTAACTCACTCGATGGAGCATTTGAGACATGAAAGATGGCTGCAATGATTTTGAATTCTTCCGTTATCGGCAAGAGCATTTGCTACCGTTAAGTTTCCATAATCAGCAACTCCTGAAATTTTAACACAAAGATTATATAATAAGAACACGTACGTAGGATTCTCATGGTTAAGCATGTTTATATTGGTATGTATGTAGATACCGTTTTCGGTGATGTAGGTAAGTGGGTTTTGGTAGTTGTCTTTGATATGATTTAGAATCTGACGAAACCCTGGAGGATAGTAGACAAAGCTTGGAGACTGGAGAAGAAAAAAGCAAAAAAGGAGAGACTCATTAGTTACTATATAAATGTGGCAATCTCTTAAAGTAGATACATATATATAAACATGTTATTCCGAATTAAAAATGATACTAGCCTCAACACCGATAGGTACTCCATTGCGATAATCTGAAACACAATAAGAGAATAATGATTGATCTATGAACCGAAACATATGTATAAAACTAAATACGAAAAAGGTTTCACATACATCCAAGAGTAACTCGTGGATCGGTTAAGACGCTAGGGTGTGTCTGAGGAGGAGGAGATGCGTCGCTTGCATATTGTGTAACATAATAGTTCAGCCCTAGAAAATCAAGTGATCCCTTAACTAAATCTGATTCTTGCGGTGTGAATTTTGGCAATCTGTCTCCAACGAGTTCTCTCATTATCGTTGGATATTCTCCGTACACCAATGGATCCAAGAACCTTCATATATGCAAGAAGAAATTTTGTAACTTAGTGATGCAATATTTTTAAAAGTCTATATGATCGTGACAGAGGCTTTAAGTTGCTACATATTTGTGCGTCTTGAGAGTCAATTCATTGAGAATATATATACGTACCATCCAACGAAGAATTGGAATGCTCGTCTTGCAGCAGCCTGGTCGAGATCGCTAGTTTCGTTTAGCGGGGCAAACCATCTCCCGATCAAGGTCGTTCCTATCTTACCACCTTGAAATTTCTGCATAATATTTTTAAGATTATAGAATAAGAATATACCACACAAAAAAAAATTGAACTAATCAAGGAAAATAAAAAGAGATTCATAATAGATTTATTTTAGATGAACCTGATATCTTTTTCGGTATAAAGATACAGCTTCTGCATGGGCTAGAAGTTGGTGATGCGTGACTATATAAGGTTCGGTTCCAGAATCACCTCCAAATTCACAGCCAGTGCACCTTCCCGGTGGATATGATCCATCTCCATAACCTTTGGATGAGAGAGAGTAAGGCTGGTTTAGAGTGATCCAAAACTTGACTCTGTCTCCGAATCTTTGGAATAGAAGCTCCGCATAGTTCTTGAAGTCCTCTCTGTTCGTGTATCATACATATTAAATTATAGATAGATCTGATCATGCAATGTACATATATATAGAACCTAATTAAGTGAAAGAAAGACAAGTTTGGAAGAAGAAAAACTAGTTATTGCACTTACACTATACGCGGGCTTAAGAAGCCTCCGTACTCGTCTTCTAGAGTTTGGGGAACATCCCAATGAAATATAGTCACAAATGGCTCTATGCCTGTAATCACGTACGAAAGTTAGTTAAACGTCCATATATACCACAGATATAATCAAATGATTGAGTAGTATTTATATTTTCAATTTACCATTAGCTTTTAACTCGTTAATGAGATTGTTGTAGTATGCTATCCCGTTCTCGTCCACTCCTCCAGTCAGTCTTCCCTCTAAAATTTATAATCACAAATTTCACGAGTCAAATATATATAGAACGTAAAACTCTTAATTTTGCCAATTATATAAATTCATGACTGAAAAAGCGACGTATGTTTGTGTTTCTGTATTTACTTGGTAAGACCCTTGACCAGGCTATGGAGAGTCGGTATGCTTGAACTTTCAATCTTTTCAGTAATTTGACATCCTCCTGTTCAAATTATATATGAATTTTTCCAGAGTTAAATAATATTTCCAAATTGGAACAACTGTCTCCTATATGTATACACAGATATATAGCCTCTCACCTTGTAAAGATCATACGAATCACAAGCAACGTCTCCGGAGCTGCGATCTGGAACCCTTTCTGTACCATAACAAACAGAAAAATGTGAGCATGTCCAGTCTTTCTAATATTTATATATACACTCTCCCATATGTCCAAATGAATGTTGATCAATAGGGTAATTAATTGGTTTATAACCTGGATATCTATGAGTGTAGTAGTCCCATCCATTAAGGGCTCTATGTGCAGCACCCTCAATCTGGTTGAACAAATAAAAAGCGATTGTATTGGAAATTTTTTTTCTTTTTGAAAATATTCTTTTATCTACAAAAATAAGAAAACAGTATGCCCAAGAACGGTCATGAGGAAGATATATAAATTTATACCTGGTACGCGGAAGTAGCTGCACCGAAAGTAAAGTTCTTTGGAAATCCAGTTCGGTTGAAGGTAAGAGAATTATCGCAGTTGAAGGGTTCTTTAGCCTTGCATTCTGGATTGCAGGCATTTTGGCAATTTGAAACGACAAAGAGAATGACAAGGATGGCTAGAGAGTAGTGAGCTTTTGGAACTGCCATGGTTGAGAGACTTTGTAGTTTGTGTAATGGCTAATTTGATTATGACTGGATGATGAACTTGGAGGGGTTTATATAGAAGGGTTTGAGTGCATGGGACTTGCATGGGGTTCAAGTAAACTTGTTACGTAAATATATATGACTTCAATTTGATCTTGCATGCATGTTCTCCACCTCACGCTGTCTTGTTTTCTAATAAAAATATTAACATATCCCTAATAAACAAATAGATAACTAATGGAGTTCTACGGCATGCTCATCATATTTCCCTTATGTGTATAATACGCATACAGAGCTCCACAAGATTGTAACATCCCGAGTTGTGATATGTGAAAAGGCTTAAGAGAATTGATTTGGCTACCTATGTCACCAAAGTTGACTTACCTTTTCCGGAGCACATCCTGAAAGAACTCCAGAGTTAAGCGTGCTTGAACTGGAGTAGTGGAAGGATGGGTGACCTATCGGGAAGTGATTCGCGATAGCGTGTGAGTGAGGCCAAAGCACGGGGAAAGGTCGGGTGGTGATTGCAGGGTCAGTAAACAATGATTTCGGACCTTGGAAAATTAACGACCGGCCGTCAGATGGGATGGAGCCCACGGGCCGAGAGAGCTGGCGTGGGTGGCCCATTAGCCGTGGACGGGTCGGGGCGTTATAATTTGGTATCAGAGCGGGTTCCGTCCCGGCTCTGACCCGGGATGGCGATTTGTTGGGACGTAGTTTCGACTCGGTTTTTAATCGGTTTTAGACATTTTTAAAATATTTATGGGAATATGGGAATTTTAAAAATAAAAGTAAATAGCACCTTTCTGTTTGGTATTGTGTCTAGAATCGTTGGTGTTCGGTTTCGGCAGAAGTTTATTGAGGTGCTTTTTCCTTTCAGATGCCGCCGCGTAAGAGAGTTGTTCGCACTCAGTCCGCTAGTGCTTCACGAGAGGGTGGAGATGAGAATGTGCCGCCACCGGCTCCACCGATTGATCAGGATGCCCTTAGGCAGATGGTGCAGGATGCTGCCAGACAGGCTGCACATGAGGCAGTTCAGCAAGCTGTCCAGGAGGCTGCTAGAGTAGCTGCACAAGAAGTGGTTAGGCAGATGGCTGCAGCTCAGCAGGTTCCGCCAGTTCAGGTTCAGGGGCATCAGCAGCCCCCTATTCAGCCGGTTCGACCAGTTCAGGTTCAGGGGCAACAGCAGCCCCCTATTCAGCAGGTTCCTGAGGTTGATGAGACGCTTATGCATGTGATGAAACAGATGAAAACTGTGGATTTGGAGACTTTTGGGGGAACAGTAGACCCTTTTCAGGCTTATAATTGGAAGCATAGATTAGCTACGTGTCTGCAGACTATCAATTGTCCGTTGCGCCTTTGCCTTAATATCGCAGAGTTGTATCTGCGTGGGGATGCATTAGTATGGTGGGATGGAGTGCAATCGATGCGTGATGGCGATATGACTTATGAGGATTTCCTCATTGCGTTCGACAAGAAGTATTTTCCTAGAGAAGCATTGCACAAGAAGAAGAATGCTTTTGAGCATCTGAGGCAGGGTACTAGGAGTGTCAGAGAGTATGAGCGGGAGTTTTGCCAACTCCGCTTGTTTGCTGGTAATAATTTTGATGCGGAAGACTTGATCAGGAGATTCTTAGATGGGATGCGAGTTGATCTTCGCGGGAGGTGCAGTATGGTTACTTACACGAGCTTGGAGGATCTGGTAGAGAAGGCTGCTGTGCAGGAGGCATGTATTGCAGAGGAGCAGAAGTACTCTAAGGCCCAACCTAAGACTGAAAGAACTTCAGAGTCACCGAACATGGCAGGGGATCAGTCAGGAACACCCAGTTGTGAGCGCTGCCATCGCTACCATTTTGGAGATTGTGTGATGTGTTTTGCATGTGGGCGGTTAGGCCATGTGGCCAAGTATTGTCGATTTACAAAAGTGGATGGTACTGGTACCGGACAGGTTACAGCACCAACGACACTAGCAGCGGCTTCAAAGAAGTGTTATGGCTGTGGCCAGCCTGGTCACATTTTCAGGGATTGCCCGAGGGGGGGACGTGTAGAGAATCCATCCCCAGCTAAGCGCCAGGCTATCGCACCACGAGTAGCAAGAGGCAACGAGAGAGTTGAGCCGGCTGATGGTATGTATCTTTTCACTTTGGTAGTTTACGTTTGTGCATGTTGTCTTTTGCGGTTATCATGTGTTTAAAAAAAAAAGTTGTGCTTAAGATCAGTAGCGGCTGAGTATGAGAGATTTCACCTTATTTGATATGGGAGGACCACATAGTTTGGAGTGTCTACAGCGAACAAGCGTCTTTATAACAAAGTTAACTCATGCTGAAGACATCTTATTCCTTTTCTCGACTCAGGATTTGAATTCGGAGACGAATTCCTTCTTAGTGGGGAAGAATTGTAACGACCCAGATTTTTTCTGGTGGGCCAGTTTGGCCTTTATTAAAAATTAAAGTCTAATTCTCTCTTTTTACTTTGTCCCACATTGGATGTTTAGAAAACCTACCTCCCTTCCCTTCTCCTATATAAGAAACTCCATCCTTTCTCTTTATTCTCATCAAGTCAAAGTATTTCTTTGCGTGTGACGAGTTGTTGTTGAATTATTCGACGACCAGTCACTAGTGAATTTTCCGGTAGGATTTCCGGGTGAGCTTCCGGCGAGATTTCTGGACGAGCTTCCGGTGAGATTTCTGGACGAGCTTCCGGTGAGATTTCTGGACGAGCTTCCGGCGGGTTTTCTAGTAAGTTTGTTGCCTTCTTATTTCTAGTTATGGGAATATTTTAGGAAAGTTTCTAATTTAGGAAATAAGTTATATTAGGAAAGTTTCTATTTTAGGAAAGTTGCCATTTTAGGAAAGTTGCTATTTTAGAAAAGTTTCTATTTTAGGAGAGGTTTCATTTTAGGAAAGTTTCCATTTTAAGAAACTTATTTCCAGAGAAGCTGAGCTTAAGTCGTTGATTCTCGTGTTGCAGTTGACCTCAGCTGACCGCATCTTCCGTTGTTCATTTCAGCCTGTGGCTAAGGTGAGGGCTATCCCATTAAATCCCGAGCTAGTTTAGTACTACTATTATGGAAAGTTTAGTTTCGAAACATGATCCATCTCTGTGAATTGAGTCTGTTTGAGAGTCTTGTTTGTTTATTATTACTATTGATTGTTAAACCGGAAATAGGATAATAGAGGATTCAACGGTTGACTGAATTGAATGAATTAAGAACTGTTATTTATATATGTATATACATAAGTCTGTTATGAGATTGCGGGGCACAAAGATGTTGTGCTAACGGCGCATTGTGTGGAGATTGCGGGACACAGAGACGTTTGTGTTAGCGGCGCATTGTATGGAGATTGCGGGGCATATAGACGTCTATGCTAGCGGCGCATTGTATGAGGGATTGCGGGGTACAAAGACGTTTGTACTAGCGGCGCATAGGTGATTGCGGGGTACAAGGATGGACTCTTGTACTAGCGGCGCATAGAGTTATATATTTATATCCGTATAAGGAGAATGCAGGGTGTGTGATCTAGTTATGCACTATCAGCGCATTTGATGTTTTATGTGGTGTATTAGACACTGTGTTTGTTTCATGCTAGAGCTAGGCCTACATAGTCGTAGTGCTATGTACTGAGTCAGTGGTTTGTGGTTTAGCATCCCATACCTCACGGAGTAACTCCCCTGTTACTCACCCCTCTTTCTTCCCCCTTTCAGGTGAGACCGACGAGCATGAGTGATTACTATCGGATTGGTGCTTTGGGAGTTTTATCTCTTTAAGTTTCAGACTTGCGGTTTTTATGATTTTATCGATATTTTCAGGTTTTATTATATTATCTGGATTTACGACTTTGGAGTTGACTTTAGAGAAGTAATAAATGGAGATTTCGGACTTTATATTTATTTATTTTATTTTGGAAAATACGGGTGTTACAATTTGGTATCAGAGCTGGTTAGCTATCTCAGTTCCGACCTGAGAGGCGTCTTGAGACCTGTCGGGGGCGCAACGAGGACGTTGCGTTCTTTGAGAGGGGGTGAATTGTAACATCCCGAGTTGTGATATGTGAAAAGGCTTAAGAGAATTGATTTGGCTACCTATGTCACCAAAGTTGACTTACCTTTTCCGGAGCACATCCTGAAAGAACTCCAGAGTTAAGCGTGCTTGAACTGGAGTAGTGGAAGGATGGGTGACCTATCGGGAAGTGATTCGCGATAGCGTGTGAGTGAGGCCAAAGCACGGGGAAAGGTCGGGTGGTGATTGCAGGGTCAGTAAACAATGATTTCGGACCTTGGAAAATTAACGACCGGCCGTCAGATGGGATGGGGCCCACGGGCCGAGAGAGCGGGCGTGGGTGGCCCATTAGCCGTGGACGGGTCGGGGCGTTATAAAGATATGTACCTGTAGATATATGCTTCAGAATATATGTTTCTTAGCTATAGTTAATATTGTAATTTTTTAATCGGATCTAAGACTACGTATCATCTATTGTGCAATTCGATTTACAAGATTTCTTAACGAAGTTCTGATTCAGGTTACGTTAGTGTAATGTATACTACTCATAATTAATGCCCCAATCTTTGTTTCCTAAGCAAAATATGATTTGTCGAATACAAAACTTCAAACCCTATTCTAAGGGACTGTATTAGTATAATTAACGTTTAACTATTATTATAACATCTACGAACATGATATTCTGGTTTTATTGTAAATAAATACCTAAATCAAGTTTATTGCTCGTATTATGTTGAAGTTAGTTTTGTTTTAAAGTAAGTTTCAATAGGAATAAGTTAATTCAAATGTAAACTTAATTTTGATTATTTTGAAAGTAAATTTCAAAATTTTGCACCATCTATTTTAATCATCGATCAAGGTATACAATTACATTAGGAAAAAAATTGTTGAGGTTTATATTTAATCGTCTTTTTTTTGGAACACAATATTTAATAACTATTGTTTTTGCATATACATAGCAGTCGAATGATAAAAATTGAGTAAATTATTGATTTGATATAAGCTAAAATCAATAGTGTATTCAAAATAGCTTTAAAACTTAATATCACGTATAAATAGGTTGAATAAATTTTAGATAATTTTACTTATTATTTAAACTAATGTGCTATAAGAATAATTTGCACAATATATGTTATAATAAATTCTCATATGATATACCACATATAATATATATGTATTAGTTTGAAAGGTGAAATGAAAGTTCATTAATTTGGTCGGCTGAAATCTATAAAAAAACATTTATATATACACATATATATATAAATGAAAGTTTTAAACAATTAGACTGCCTCATAGAAGGATGCCGTCTTCTCTTTGAAAATGTTTCTTCACAAGTGTTTGGGGTTTAGCCATAAGCATGAATAAAATATTTTATACACATGGCTGGGAAGACACATAATGATCTTCATGCCAGAAATAGCAACCTCACTTGAAATTCTTATTGACTAACTCCCGCTCAGATATTTAGGACTCCCAATTGCAATAAGAAGCATGAAGAAACTTACTAGTCGCTAGTATTTCAGGACGGATGCATCTTATACAATCAATTATTATTAGCATGACAAAATTTTGGTACACTGTTTCACCTCCATATTTCATGTCTGGAAATAATAGAGAAGCTATGTGTGGCGTTTCTGTGGTCGGGTAAAATAACATTTTCTAGAAATTGAAAATAAACGAGAGGAGTAAAATAACACAAAATGATATGATTTGGCACTTAAATTAGACAGCATATCCTTGGTTTGGCTATTTTGTTAAAAAAAAGTGGTAATGATCAAATAAGAGCATCTCGTAGTTTTTACCAAAACAAAAAAAAAGAGCATGCATGTCCTAGATGATGAGATGTTATGCTTGGGAAAGGTAAATAAAACAAAGTACAAGCTATAAGTACAACGCACGTTATATAAATGTTTTTATATATTTATGATTTGGCCAAGAGTTAAGGTCCAATTATTACAACATTATTAACAACACACAGCACATAAGCTTTTATAAGTTGAAGAACATAATTTATATTGTCCAGTACTTAGTGGATTAAAGGTTGGATACATATGGGGTTGATTTTTGTCTATCAATTCCCCTTATTTTGCGACGAACCTAGAATACCATTTCCCAGAATCTTTTTCTCTTCGATCAGCAGGATTAGTGAAATTGACCCAATTCATACCAAACCGGAGAGTGTAACCATTTCCAAATTCATAATTGTCCATCAATGACCAAGCAAAATAACCTGCTACGTTGCAACCATCCCTGTAATATATTTAAATAATGTTAACGTATCAAGATATATGTAGTATGTATATATATGATAAAGTAGGAATAATTGTAACTCACTCGATGGAGCATTTGAGACATGAAAGATGGCTGCAATGATTTTGAATTCGTCCGTTATCAGCAAGAGCATTTGCTACCGTTAAGTTTCCATAATCAGCAACTCCTGAAATTTTAACACAAAGATTATATAATAAGAACACGTACGTAGGATTCTCATGGTTAAGCATGTTTATATTGGTATGTATGTAGATACCGTTTTCGGTGATGTAGGTAAGTGGGTTTTGGTAGTTGTCTTTGATATGATTTAGAATCTGACGAAACCCTGGAGGATAGTAGACAAAGCTTGGAGACTGGAGAAGAAAAAAGCAAAAAAGGAGAGACTCATTAGTTACTATATAAATGTGGCAATCTCTTAAAGTAGGTACATATATATAAACATGTTATTCCGAATTAAAAACGATACTAGCCTCAACACCGATAGGTACTCCATTGCGATAATCTGAAACACAATAAGAGAATAATGATTGATCTATGAACCGAAACATATGTATAAAACTAAATACGAAAAAGGTTTCACATACATCCAAGAGTAACTCGTGGATCGGTTAAGACGCTAGGGTGTGTCTGAGGAGGAGGAGATGCGTCGCTTGCATATTGTGTAACATAATAGTTCAGCCCTAGAAAATCAAGTGATCCCTTAACTAAATCTGATTCTTGCGGTGTGAATTTTGGCAATCTGTCTCCAACGAGTTCTCTCATTATCGTTGGATATTCTCCGTACACCAATGGATCCAAGAACCTTCATATATGCAAGAAGAATTTGTAACTTAGTGATGCAATATTTTTAAAACTCTATATGATCGTGACAGAGGCTTTAAGTTGCTACATATGTGTGCGTCTTGAGAGTCAATTCATTGAGAATATATATACGTACCATCCAACGAAGAATTGGAATGCTCGTCTTGCAGCAGCCTGGTCGAGATCGCTAGTTTCGTTTAGCGGGGCAAACCATCTCCCGATCAAGGTCGTTCCTATCTTACCACCTTGAAATTTCTGCATAATATTTTTAAGATTATAGAATAAGAATATACCACACAAAAAAAATTGAACTAATCAAGGAAAATAAAAAGAGATTCATAATAGATTTATTTTAGATGAACCTGATATCTTTTTCGGTATAAAGATACAGCTTCTGCATGGGCTAGAAGTTGGTGATGCGTGACTATATAAGGTTCGGTTCCAGAATCACCTCCAAATTCACAGCCAGTGCACCTTCCCGGTGGATATGATCCATCTCCATAACCTTTGGATGAGAGAGAGTAAGGCTGGTTTAGAGTGATCCAAAACTTGACTCTGTCTCCGAATCTTTGGAATAGAAGCTCCGCATAGTTCTTGAAGTCCTCTCTGTTCGTGTATCATACATATTAAATTATAGATAGATCTGATCATGCAATGTACATATATATAGAACCTAATTAAGTGAAAGAAAGACAAGTTTGGAAGAAGAAAAACTAGTTATTGCACTTACACTATACGCGGGCTTAAGAAGCCTCCGTACTCGTCTTCTAGAGTTTGGGGAACATCCCAATGAAATATAGTCACAAATGGCTCTATGCCTGTAATCACGTACGAAAGTTAGTTAAACGTCCATATATACCACAGATATAATCAAATGATTGAGTAGTATTTATATTTTCAATTTACCATTAGCTTTTAACTCGTTAATGAGATTGTTGTAGTATGCTATCCCGTTCTCGTCCACTCCTCCAGTCAGTCTTCCCTCTAAAATTTATAATCTCAAATTTCACGAGTCAAATATATATAGAACGTAAAACTCTTAATTTTGCCAATTATATAAATTCATGACTGAAAAAGCGACGTATGTTTGTGTTTCTGTATTTACTTGGTAAGACCCTTGACCAGGCTATGGAGAGTCGGTATGCTTGAACTTTCAATCTTTTCAGTAATTTGACATCCTCCTGTTCAAATTATATATGAATTTTTCCAGAGTTAAATAATATTTCCAAATTGGAACAACTGTCTCCTATATGTATACACAGATATATAGCCTCTCACCTTGTAAAGATCATACGAATCACAAGCAACGTCTCCGGAGCTGCGATCTGGAACCCTTTCTGTACCATAACAAACAGAAAAATGTGAGCATGTCCAGTCTTTCTAATATTTATATATACACTCTCCCATATGTCCAAATGAATGTTGATCAATAGGGTAATTAATTGGTTTATAACCTGGATATCTATGAGTGTAGTAGTCCCATCCATTAAGGGCTCTATGTGCAGCACCCTCAATCTGGTTGAACAAATAAAAAGCGATTGTATTGGAAATTTTTTTTCTTTTTGAAAATATTATTTTATCTACAAAAATAAGAAAACAGTATGCCCAAGAACGGTCATGAGGAAGATATATAAATTTATACCTGGTACGCGGAAGTAGCTGCACCGAAAGTAAAGTTCTTTGGAAATCCAGTTCGGTTGAAGGTAAGAGAATTATCGCAGTTGAAGGGTTCTTTAGCCTTGCATTCTGGATTGCAGGCATTTTGGCAATTTGAAACGACAAAGAGAATGACAAGGATGGCTAGAGAGTAGTGAGCTTTTGGAACTGCCATGGTTGAGAGACTTTGTAGTTTGTGTAATGGCTAATTTGATTATGACTGGATGATGAACTTGGAGGGGTTTATATAGAAGGGTTTGAGTGCATGGGACTTGCATGGGGTTCAAGTAAACTTGTTACGTAAATATATATGACTTCAATTTGATCTTGCATGCATGTTCTCCACCTCACGCTGTCTTGTTTTCTAATAAAAATATTAACATATCCCTAATAAACAAATAGATAACTAATGGAGTTCTACGGCATGCTCATCATATTTCCCTTATGTGTATAATACGCATACAGAGCTCCACAAGATATGTACCTGTAGATATATGCTTCAGAATATATGTTTCTTAGCTATAGTTAATATTGTAATTTTTTAATCGGATCTAAGACTACGTATCATCTATTGTGCAATTCGATTTACAAGATTTCTTAACGAAGTTCTGATTCAGGTTACGTTAGTGTAATGTATACTACTCATAATTAATGCCCCAATCTTTGTTTCCTAAGCAAAATATGATTTGTCGAATACAAAACTTCAAACCCTATTCTAAGGGACTGTATTAGTATAATTAACGTTTAACTATTATTATAACATCTACGAACATGATATTCTGGTTTTATAGTAAATAAATACCTAAATCAAGTTTATTGCTCGTATTATGTTGAAGTTAGTTTTGTTTTAAAGTAAGTTTCAATAGGAATAAGTTAATTCAAATGTAAACTTAATTTTGATTATTTTGAAAGTAAATTTCAAAATTTTGCACCATCTATTTTAATCATCGATCAAGGTATACAATTACATTAGGAAAAATATTGTTCAGGTTTATATTTAATCGTCTTTTTTTTGGAGCACAATATTTAATAACTATTGTTTTTGCATATACATAGCAGTCGAATGATAAATAATTGAGTAAATGATTGATTTGATATAAGCTAAAATCAATAGTGTATTCAAAAATAGCTTTAAAACTTAATATCACGTATAAATAGGTTGAATAAATTTTAGATAATTTTACTTATTATTTAAACTAATGTGCTATAAGAATAATTTGCACAATATATGTTATAATAAATTCTCATATGATATACCACATATAATATATATGTATTAGTTTGAATAGGTGAAATGAAAGTTCATTAATTTGGTCGGCTGAAATCTATAAAAAAACATTTATATATACACATATATATATATAAATGAAAGTTTTAAACAATTAGACTGCCTCATAGAAGGATGCCGTCTTCTCTTTGAAAATGTTTCTTCACAAGTGTTTGGGGTTTAGCCATAAGCATGAATAAAATATTTTATACACATGGCTGGGAAGACACATAATGATCTTCATGCCAGAAATAGCAACCTCACTTGAAATTCTTATTGACTAACTCCCGCTCAGATATTTAGGACTCCCAATTGCAATAAGAAGCATGAAGAAACTTACTAGTCGCTAGTATTTCAGGACGGATGCATCTTATACAATCAATTATTATTAGCATGACAAAATTTTGGTACACTGTTTCACCTCCATATTTCATGTCTGGAAATAATAGAGAAGCTATGTGTGGCGTTTCTGTGGTCGGGTAAAATAACATTTTCTAGAAATTGAAAATAAACGAGAGGAGTAAAATAACACAAAATGATATGATTTGGCACTTAAATTAGACAGCATATCCTTGGTTTGGCTATTTTGTTAAAAAAAAGTGGTAATGATCAAATAAGAGCATCTCGTAGTTTTTACCAAAACAAAAAAAAAGAGCATGCATGTCCTAGATGATGAGATGTTATGCTTGGGAAAGGTAAATAAAACAAAGTACAAGCTATAAGTACAACGCACGTCATATAAATGTTTTTATATATTTATGATTTGGCCAAGAGTTAAGGTCCAACTATTACAACATTATTAACAACACACAGCACATAAGCTTTTATAAGTTGAAGAACATAATTTATATTGTCCAGTACTTAGTGGATTAAAGGTTGGATACATATGGGGTTGATATTTGTCTATCAATTCCCCTTATTTTGCCACGAACCTAGAATACCATTTCCCAGAATCTTTTTCTCTTCGATCAGCAGGATTAGTGAAATTGACCCAATTCATACCAAACCGGAGAGTGTAACCATTTCCAAATTCATAATTGTCCATCAATGACCAAGCAAAATAACCTGCTACGTTGCAACCATCCCTGTAATATATTTAAATAATGTTAACGTATCAAGATATATGTAGTATGTATATATATGATAAAGTAGGAATAATTGTAACTCACTCGATGGAGCATTTGAGACATGAAAGATGGCTGCAATGATTTTGAATTCGTCCGTTATCGGCAAGAGCATTTGATACCGTTAAGTTTCCATAATCAGCAACTCCTGAAATTTTAACACAAAGATTATATAATAAAAACACGTACGTAGGATTCTCATGGTTAAGCATGTTTATATTGGTATGTATGTAGATACCGTTTTCGGTGATGTAGGTAAGTGGGTTTTGGTAGTTGTCTTTGATATGATTTAGAATCTGACGAAACCCTGGAGGATAGTAGACAAAGCTTGGAGACTGGAGAAGAAAAAAGCAAAAAAGGAGAGACTCATTAGTTACTATATAAATGTGGCAATCTCTTAAAGTAGATACATATATATAAACATGTTATTCCGAATTAAAAATGATACTAGCCTCAACACCGATAGGTACTCCATTGCGATAATCTGAAACACAATAAGAGAATAATGATTGATCTATGAACCGAAACATATGTATAAAACTAAATACGAAAAAGGTTTCACATACATCCAAGAGTAACTCGTGGATCGGTTAAGACGCTAGGGTGTGTCTGAGGAGGAGGAGATGCGTCGCTTGCATATTGTGTAACATAATAGTTCAGCCCTAGAAAATCAAGTGATCCCTTAACTAAATCTGATTCTTGCGGTGTGAATTTTGGCAATCTGTCTCCAACGAGTTCTCTCATTATCGTTGGATATTCTCCGTACACCAATGGATCCAAGAACCTTCATATATGCAAGAAGAAATTTTGTAACTTAGTGATGCAATATTTTTAAAAGTCTATATGATCGTGACAGAGGCTTTAAGTTGCTACATATTTGTGCGTCTTGAGAGTCAATTCATTGAGAATATATATACGTACCATCCAACGAAGAATTGGAATGCTCGTCTTGCAGCAGCCTGGTCGAGATCGCTAGTTTCGTTTAGCGGGGCAAACCATCTCCCGATCAAGGTCGTTCCTATCTTACCACCTTGAAATTTCTGCATAATATTTTTAAGATTATAGAATAAGAATATACCACACAAAAAAAATTGAACTAATCAAGGAAAATAAAAAGAGATTCATAATAGATTTATTTTAGATGAACCTGATATCTTTTTCGGTATAAAGATACAGCTTCTGCATGGGCTAGAAGTTGGTGATGCGTGACTATATAAGGTTCGGTTCCAGAATCACCTCCAAATTCACAGCCAGTGCACCTTCCCGGTGGATATGATCCATCTCCATAACCTTTGGATGAGAGAGAGTAAGGCTGGTTTAGAGTGATCCAAAACTTGACTCTGTCTCCGAATCTTTGGAATAGAAGCTCCGCATAGTTCTTGAAGTCCTCTCTGTCCATGTATCATACATATTAAATTATAGATAGATCTGATCATGCAATGTACATATATATAGAACCTAATTAAGTGAAAGAAAGACAAGTTTGGAAGAAGAAAAACTAGTTATTGCACTTACACTATACGCGGGCTTAAGAAGCCTCCGTACTCGTCTTCTAGAGTTTGGGGAACATCCCAATGAAATATAGTCACAAATGGCTCTATGCCTGTAATCACGTACGAAAGTTAGTTAAACGTCCATATATACCACAGATATAATCAAATGATTGAGTAGTATTTATATTTTCAATTTACCATTAGCTTTTAACTCGTTAATGAGATTGTTGTAGTATGCTATCCCGTTCTCGTCCACTCCTCCAGTCAGTCTTCCCTCTAAAATTTATAATCACAAATTTCACGAGTCAAATATATATAGAACGTAAAACTCTTAATTTTGCCAATTATATAAATTCATGACTGAAAAAGCGACGTATGTTTGTGTTTCTGTATTTACTTGGTAAGACCCTTGACCAGGCTATGGAGAGTCGGTATGCTTGAACTTTCAATCTTTTCAGTAATTTGACATCCTCCTGTTCAAATTATATATGAATTTTTCCAGAGTTAAATAATATTTCCAAATTGGAACAACTGTCTCCTATATGTATACACAGATATATAGCCTCTCACCTTGTAAAGATCATACGAATCACAAGCAACGTCTCCGGAGCTGCGATCTGGAACCCTTTCTGTACCATAACAAACAGAAAAATGTGAGCATGTCCAGTCTTTCTAATATTTATATATACACTTTCCCATATGTCCAAATGAATGTTGATCAATAGGGTAATTAATTGGTTTATAACCTGGATATCTATGAGTGTAGTAGTCCCATCCATTAAGGGCTCTATGTGCAGCACCCTCAATCTGGTTGAACAAATAAAAAGCGATTGGATTGGAATTTTTTTTTCTTTTTGAAAATATTCTTTTATCTACAAAAATAAGAAAACAGTATGCCCAAGAACGGTCATGAGGAAGATATATAAATTTATACCTGGTACGCGGAAGTAGCTGCACCGAAAGTAAAGTTCTTTGGAAATCCAGTTCGGTTGAAGGTAAGAGAATTATCGCAGTTGAAGGGTTCTTTAGCCTTGCATTCTGGATTGCAGGCATTTTGGCAATTTGAAACGACAAAGAGAATGACAAGGATGGCTAGAGAGTAGTGAGCTTTTGGAACTGCCATGGTTGAGAGACTTTGTAGTTTGTGTAATGGCTAATTTGATTATGACTGGATGATGAACTTGGAGGGGTTTATATAGAAGGGTTTGAGTGCATGGGACTTGCATGGGGTTCAAGTAAACTTGTTACGTAAATATATATGACTTCAATTTGATCTTGCATGCATGTCTCCACCTCACGCTGTCTTGTTTTCTAATAAAAATAATAACATATCCCTAATAAACAAATAGATAACTAATAAACAAATATATATGACTTCAATTTTGATCTTGCATGCATCTACTGCCCCTAAAGACCCTCAACAAGGAACCATCCAGATCTATAGGCCAATTGAGAAGGCAAAGGAAGCTCCTAAGGATAACCAGGGAGTGTTTGAGGTAGGAGGTACTAGTGGTTCCTCTCAGCAGGTTGATTCAGTAAAACCAATTGGTTTCCTCTCTCGGGCATCTAGCGCTACTTGCTCTGATGTCGAGCATGACTCCTCCGACGTTGACTCATCTGATTCAGATAAAGAAGAAGGTGAAATCTTGGAATATGAGACAGAAACAACTCTGAAACTGAAGAACCGCCATACAGGGAGGAACCATGCTGGGGGCAAAACCCCATCACACCTTTAGTTATGTGTAAAAACCTTTTTTGTTGGAACGTGCGAGGGTTTAATAAGTACAGTCACCGCACTGGTTTCAAGAAGTGGATTCGGAAAAATAAGCCCCTCTTCGGTGGCATTGTGGAAACTAGGGTCAAGCACCCGAAAATTGGGAGATTTATAAACTCTCTACTCCCAGGTTGGTTTTTTGAAGATAATTATAGTTTTTCGGATCTCGGTAAAATTTGGATTCTTTGGCACCCTAGTGTCAAAGTGGTGGTCTTGGCTAAATCCTTGCAGCAAATAACTTGTGAGGTCTTACTCCCTGATCATACCACCCCTATTATTGTCACCATTGTCTACGCAGCAAATTGTCCTGCACTCAGGTCGGGGCTTTGGGTTGAATTAGAATCTATGGCTGCTTCCTCGCTCACTGCTGACAGGCCATGGTCAGTTTTGGGAGATTTTAATCAAACGTTGCTTCCGCAGGAGCACTCTTCTCCAAAATCGTTGAATGTTGACAAAAGAATGCGAGAGCTTGGTCAGTGCTTCCTCGATGCTGAGCTGGTGGATCTTAACTTTAGAGGAAACACTTTCACATGGTGGAATAAGCAGAAAGCAACACCAATAGCCAAAAAATTAGACAGAGTTTTGGTTAATGAAAAATGGCAGGAATGTTTTCCCAACGCTATTGCCTACTTTCAAGACCCTGATTTCTCTGATCATTCCTGCTCAACGGTCTCTATTCAGCCCGATCTGCAGAGAAAAAAGAGACCATTCAAGTTCTTTAACTATCTTCTTCAGAACCCTACTTTCCTTCCAACTGTTACTGAAGACTGGTTCTCCATCAATGTGACAGGGTCTGCTATGTTTAGGATCTCAGAGAAGTTGCGCTTACTGAAAAAATGTATTCGAGACTTCAGCAGGGAAAATTATTCAGACTTGGAGAAACGAGTGGCTGAAGCGCATGAAATCTTGTTGTATAGGCAGAATGAAACTCTCAGAAACCCAAATACTTTAAATGCTGAGATGGAGCTCGATGCTCAGCTGAAATGGCAAGAGCTAGCAGCCGCTGAAGACGCCTTCCTCCTACAACGCTCCAGAATTCTTTGGCTTGGCAAGGGTGATGCGGGCACTGCTTATTACCACCGAATTGTTGCCACTCGTCGTGCTATTAACCATATCCACTTCTTAACCGACACTGCTGGTAACAGGTTCGAAACCCACACAGAGATTGAAGCTCATTGCGTAGAATATTTTGCTGAATTGTTGGGGGGTGAGGTCGAACCTAAGATGTTTGTCCAGGATGATCTGAACTTGCTTTTCGATTTCTCATGCTCTCAAGAGGATCAAGCCAGGTTCTCTGCAGGGTTTACTGCTACAGAAATTAAAGATGCCTTCTTCTCCCTGCCTAGGAATAAAACGAGCGGACCAGATGGTTATTCAGCTGAATTTTTCATATCTTGTTGGCAGATTATCGGCCCCGAGGTAACAGAAGCAGTTCAAGAATTTTTTAAATCAGGACAGTTGCTTCGCCAGTGGAATGCAACTACTCTTGTCCTTATTCCGAAGATCACTAATGCGTCATCCGCTACTGATTTTCGCCCAATATCTTGCTTGAATACAGCCTATAAGGTAATCTCAAAGCTGATTGCGAACAGACTTAAAGAAGTCCTTCCCCAAGTGATATCTCAAGCTCAATCAGCCTTCATGCCGGGGAGACTTTTGGCTGAAAATGTTCTCTTAGCCACTGATCTAGTCAAGGGGTATAACACCAGCAGCTTGGATGCTCGAGGCATGCTAAAAGTCGATCTGAGTAAGGCCTTTGACTCTATTAGATGGGATTTTATCTTGGGTATTCTGAGAGCTATTTCGATACCGGCGGCTGTTATCACTTGGATTTCACAGTGTATCTCAACAGCTTCTTTCTCAGTTTCTGTAAATGGTGCGAGTGGTGGCTTCTTTAACAGCACAAAGGGCATAAGACAAGGTGATCCGATGTCTCCGTATCTATTTGTTCTTGCGATGGAAGGTCTATCTCGACTTCTCAGATCACGTTACGACTCGGGTTCCATCGGCTACCATCCTGGAACGTCTGATCTTAAAATCTCTCACCTGATGTTCGCTGATGACGTGATGATCTTTTTTGATGGTACCAGTGACTCTCTTCATGGCATCACTGAATGCCTCGACGACTTCGCTTCGTGGTCTGGCCTCAGGATGAACCGCACCAAAACAGAGATATTCACTTCGGGCTTGAACACTAGTGAGATCACTGCGGTTGCAGCGTACGGCTTTCCTACAGGTACTCTACCTGTCAGATATCTAGGCCTTCCTCTGATGAGTAGGAAGCTTCGTGTATCAGAATATGAGCCCCTCATGATAAAGCTCCAAGCTCGCTTTAGTTCCTGGGCAGTCAAGGCATTATCTTTTGCTGGTAGGCTACAACTAATCGCAACTGTCATATATGGAACTGTAAACTTTTGGATGTCCACTTTTATTCTCCCAAAGGGGTGTATCAAGAGGATTGAGGCTTTGTGTTCGAGATTCTTGTGGTCAGGAACTACAGATATAACAGGGAAAGCTAAAGTTGCATGGATCACGGTCTGTCTACCGAAAAAAGAAGGAGGGCTTGGACTGAGAAACATGTCCATCTGGAACAGGGTGCTGTGTCTACGCTTCATTTGGCTCCTATTCTCAGGAAGCGAATCGCTTTGGGCGCAATGGCATAGACACCACCATCTCAACGGGAGAAGCTTCTGGGCTGTCGAAGAAGCATCTATGGACTCATGGGTCTGGAAACAACTCCTAAAGCTGCGACAAGTGGGCATAAAATTTGTCAAGCCAATTCTCGGCAGTGGACGCAGTATCAGCTTCTGGTATGATGTTTGGACCCCATTTGGGCAACTCATTCATTTTCTGGGACAGCGTGGACCCTCCCAGCTTCGGGTCCCGATAAATGGTCTGGTGGCAGATGCCTGCTCCCCTACGGCTTGGTCGCTGCCTTCTCCTCGATCCGACAGGGCGGTTGATCTCCATATCTTCTTAACCTCCATCCAATGTCCAGCCTACTCAACAGATGCAGACACATATGAGTGGACAACCTCTACTAAGCAAGATGCAAAATTCAGTGCCCAAAATACTTGGCAGGATATGCGCCTCTCAGCTCCGGTCCAACCGGTGGCAGAGACCATCTGGTTTAAAGGAGCAATACCAAGGAACAGCTTTAATATGTGGATAGCAAACTTGAACAGATTGCCAACCAGAGCAAGACTAGCAGGTTGGGGCCTTCAAATAAATAAAGCTTGCTGTCTCTGTTCTGCTTTCGAAGAAACCAGGGATCACCTCCTTCTCTCTTGTGCTTATAGCATGGAGGTGTGGCGACTCTCTATCGGCAGGTTAAACCCACCGAACTCACTGTTCAGAACTTGGGCTGAGCTTCTATCTTGGATTAGAGGTAACTCAGTTGCAGCGCCCTCTCTCCTGCGGAAGCTAGCTGCCCAATGTATCATTTACCACCTTTGGAAGCAACGAAACAATGTGCTGCACAACCACACTGTTCTACCACCTACCACCATATTCAGGATCGTTGATAAGGAGATGCGCAACACAATTACAGCAAGAAGGGAGAGGAAGCACTTCATCAATCTTATGGTCAAATGGATGCGATGAACTACGTTTATCTCATATTCAACTTTGTTACATCCTTGTTTTTTAAACTTTTTGCCAAGGTGTAACAAAACTTAGATCTACATTTCTTGTAAATCTTTTTTCATTTATATGATATTTACCTTTTAGCAAAAAAAAAAAAAAATAACTAATGGAGTTCTACGGCATGCTCATCATATTTCCCTTATGTGTATAATACGCATACAGAGCTCCACAAGATATGTACCTGTAGATATATGCTTCAGAATATATGTTTCTTAGCTATAGTTAATATTGTAATTTTTTAATCGGATCTAAGACTACGTATCATCTATTGTGCAATTCGATTTACAAGATTTCTTAACGAAGTTCTGATTCAGGTTACGTTAGTGTAATGTATACTACTCATAAATAATGCCCCAATCTTTGTTTCCTAAGCAAAATATGATTTGTCGAATACAAAACTTCAAACCCTATTCTAAGGGACTGTATTAGTATAATTAACGTTTAACTATTATTATAACATCTACGAACATGATATTCTGGTTTTATAGTAAATAAATACCTAAATCAAGTTTATTGCTCGTATTATGTTGAAGTTAGTTTTGTTTTAAAGTAAGTTTCAATAGGAATAAGTTAATTCAAATGTAAACTTAATTTTGATTATTTTGAAAGTAAATTTCAAAATTTTGCACCATCTATTTTAATCATCGATCAAGGTATACAATTACATTAGGAAAAAAATTGTTCAGGTTTATATTTAATCGTCTTTTTTTTGGAACACAATATTTAATAACTATTGTTTTTGCATATACATAGCAGTCGAATGATAAGTAATTGAGTAAATTATTGATTTGATATAAGCTAAAATCAATAGTGTATTCAAAATAGCTTTAAAACTTAATATCACGTATAAATAGGTTGAATAAATTTTAGATAATTTTACTTATTATTTAAACTAATGTGCTATAAGAATAATTTGCACAATATATGTTATAATAAATTCTCATATGATATACCACATATAATATATATGTATTAGTTTGAATAGGTGAAATGAAAGTTCATTAATTTGGTCGGCTGAAATCTATAAAAAACATTTATATATACACATATATATATAAATGAAAGTTTTAAACAATTAGACTGCCTCATAGAAGGATGCCGTCTTCTCTTTGAAAATGTTTCTTCACAAGTGTTTGGGGTTAATTTAGCCATAAGCATGAATAAAATATTTTATACACATGGCTGGGAAGACACATAATGATCTTCATGCCAGAAATAGCAACCTCACTTGAAATTCTTATTGACTAACTCCCGCTCAGATATTTAGGACTCCCAATTGCAATAAGAAGCATGAAGAAACTTACTAGTCGCTAGTATTTCAGGACGGATGCATCTTATACAATCAATTATTATTAGCATGACAAACTTTTGGTACACTGTTTCACCTCCATATTTCATGTCTGGAAATAATAGAGAAGCTATGTGTGGCGTTTCTGTGGTCGGGTAAAATAACATTTTCTAAAAATTGAAAATAAATGAGAGGAGTAAAATAACACAAAATGATATGATTTGGCACTTAAATTAGACATCATATCCTTGGTTTGGCTATTTTGTCAAAAAAAAGTGGTAATGATCAAATAAGAGCATCTCGTAGTTTTTACCAAAACAAAAAAGAGAGCATGCATGTCCTAGATGATGAGATGTTATGCTTGGGAAAGGTAAATAAAACAAAGTACAAGCTAATTATGAGGTTCTTAGAAAAAAATAAGAGAGCTTTTGTATAAAAATTCTCTCCCAGGCACTAGAATCGAGAGAGCTCTCTACCCACTAGCTCCAACGATCACCTTTCTCTGATACTACCTTTTATCCACTGTACTTTCTGCAGAAAATTCAAATTGTTTCCCGATTCGGGATTATCTTCCGGTCCGTCCAACGTCCTGCAGAATTACACACCGGGTTCTTCCCCCGACCTCGTCGGAGGGACCGCCGTCTCTACCATCTCGCCGGCCGACGATGACTCCTGACTGATGAAAGAAGGCTCTTCTGGTTTTCAAGACCTCTGCAACCAGAAAGTAGTTTCTCCCTCTAGAAACAGATAGGAATCTCTCAGCTTCAACGTTGTTTTTTGGCTCTATCTCTGTTGAAAAACGAAATTTTCTCTGGGGTTTCCTGGATAGCAATCTAGTTTCCGTGAGTTTTTAGCAACGTTAAACAGAGTTCAAGCCTTTGACTTCAGGGGATTCCCTTAAGCTAAGGATCTTGTACCTCTCTAACCACCATAGTCTCACAGAAACAACTAAAGATCCCATTTGAGCTTGAACTATGGCTCATAGAAGAATCTCATCGGCTGAAAAGGGAAAAGGTTTGGAACTGGAGAAACAACAACCGGCGCGCTCTGCTCGCGTCAAAGTCCCACTCCCTGACAACTCAGATCTGCTCCGCAAGCACTCGCTCACTCTTATTGGACGAGTTACAAACAAGTCAGCTCAAAAGGTGTGGTCTTTGATCCCCTTCTTCACTGAGCACTGGAAAACGGAGTTCAAACCTGTGGGCTCTGACCTAGGCAACGGAATGTTCCAGTTCCAATTCGAGCTTGAGTCCGATTTGCTATCAGTACTAGAGCAACGGCCGTACCATTACGCCAGATGGATGGTAATTGTACAGAGATGGGAACCAACAATATCTCCCACCTTCCCTTCCCTAATACCGTTCTGGATCAAAGTGCAAGGGCTTCCGGTGCACTTATGGACTGAACCTACTATAAAGTGTATTGGGAAGGACATCGGTGTCTATGAAAAATCAGAGATTTCGCCTCTTACGGTGAGAATGAGAGTCCACATTGATGGGCTTCTCCCCCTTATTAAACACTCAGTAGTGGAGTACCCAAATGGAGATGAGGTCCCTGTTACTTTGGTCTATGAGCGCCTGGACAAACATTGCACTAAATGCCTGCGATTGGATCACGAACTTAAAGAATGCCTAATGGCTAGAGCAGAAGAAAAAGCTGCAATCGCAGAACGTGAAGGCTCAGATATAAGAGCAAGAGCTACCTCAGATAAAACAGGCGAATCAGACAGAGGACAAAGCCATAACTCCAATCGATTGAATCAGACCTACCAAGAAGGAGAACAGAGATCTCAGGCTTTCCGGTTCTCTGCTACAAACCGCGAAGTCAGCCAGCGACTTCGAAGCAACCAAGAACGCAGAGAGCACTCAAAACAGAGGCCTCCAAAGTATCAACCTAGAGTCTGGCAAGAAAGAAACTCATCCAGACAATCTTCTCAAGCTAAAGAAAGGGCCAGATATGACAATGAGAGAACGTCACGACCCTCTCGTGATCACCCTAGCTTCCGAAATCTACCTGACCCCCCCCCCCCTCCCCGCAGTTTCTATAGGGAAGTGGCACGGAGGACTCCAGAGAACAGAGATACTGGATCAAGTGCTTCAAAGAGCATTCTGAAATCTTCAGGCAGGGGGTCCCCCCTGCAACAAGACCAAACGCTGATCCCTCATGAAATACTCAATGAAGCTAGAGATGAGCTAAGAGAGTACATGGTGCAATACACTAAAAGTGCTGACCCGACTGAACGAGAGGCTCGAACAGAGAGAATGCGACTAGCATAGGAGAAAGGGGAAATGGAAGAAACAGCCATTCAAATGGCTAGAACTGCACTTAGTGCAAGCGCAGAAAGACAGAGGAGAGCTAATGAGGAAACAAATGTGGAGGAAACCACTGAGAGAGTTCCAGCCACGCTACGATTAGGACCTGCTTCCCATAGACTCTCCACAAGTGGAGGGAAAAACACTGCTGCCTCTGGCTCTCAAACTCATGAAAGACTTCCAGCATCTCTCCGATTGGGACCTGTACCTCCTCATATCTTGAGTCAGGAGGGAGATGATACAGCACAGGAACCTCTTTCTGGTGAAAGACTATCAGCTACCTTACGATTGGGACCTATGAGGCCATCTCCTCCGAGCAGAGAAAAGAATGCTGAAGCTGGAGTGATAGCTAAGAGGAAACCTGGACGCCCCCCGGGGAAAAAAGCAGCAGAAAAAACGAACCAGGACCAAGCACCAGAGACAAAGAGGAGAAGAGTGACACAGAAGAAGAACTCCCCTATTCGTAGGAAACTGCCTCCTAGATCAACTGCTCCCTCGAGTTCTAAAGCGAAAGTAGGTACATCGCGTGGGGGTGATCAGGCAACCTCAACGACAAGTTCGGAAAACAGACCCATTTGTCAAATGATCCCAGCGACGGTGAAGAAGAGGATGGATTTTCGAATCCCATCCGATCTCGGTCCTTAAAGATAACAAGTTGGAACTGTCAGGGGTTAGGGAATCCCCAGACAGTTCTTCGTTTAAAGGACATGAATCGCTCCATCTCTCCGGACATTCTGTTCTTATCTGAAACCAAAAATCCCGACCCTTTCGTGCTCAGCAAGACAGAGACTTTGGGGTATGAAAACAGACACCTGGTTCCTCCTACAGGACACGGCTCGGGAGGCCTTGCGCTATTCTGGAAAGCAACCGTGAAGCTACACATTCTCTCATCAAATGCGAATTTTATTGATTCCCCCATTGAGGTGGAGGGAAAATCATTCTTTGCAGCTTTTGTGTATGGAAACAATGATAAAAAAGAAAGAAAGTTATTTTGGGAACAAATGGTCTCTCTCATGAATGCTCGCGACTCCCCATGGTTTATAACTGGCGATTTCAATGATATTCTCAGTAACTCAGAGAAAGATGGAGGTCCGGATCGAGCTGAGGGCACGTTTCTTGACTTAAGATCATTCTACTCAGAAGGAGATCTATTTGTTCTGCCACATTCAGGCGACATGCTATCTTGGCGAGGAGTCAGAGGAGATTTCCTTGTGAAATGCAGACTGGACAGAGCAGCAGCCACAAACTCCTGGGCAGAGTACTTCCCATCAGCCAGAAGCCAATATCTCCCATTGGAAGGCTCTGATCACAGACCTTTGGTCTCAGTTTTCGAAACAACTCTGAAAAAGAGGAGAGGCATGTTCAGATACGATAGACAGTTAAGGGACAACCTTGAGGTTAAAAAGCTGGTGGAGGAGGTGTGGAAGGAAGCAGAAGGATGCCCGATCAGAGAAAGAATTGCCCAAGCCAGAACGGCGATTGCAGCTTGGAGCAAAAACCAATATAGAAACAGTCGACTCCTCATAGAAGATAAGCGACAGGAGCTAGATTCAATACTCTCAAGCCCAGTGAACGATGCAGAACGGATAAAGAAAATTAATGGCGAAATTATGGAAGCTTATAAGTCCGAAGAGGAGTATTGGAGACAAAGGAGTAGGCTCCTGTGGCTAAAATTGGGAGACCGCAATACAGGTTTTTTCCATGCAGTTTCGAAGAATCGGAAGAGAGCAAATTCATTCTCCATCCTTGAGGATGAGGATGGTCTAATGGTCTATAAAGAGGAACAGATAGCCCAGGTCATAATGCGTTATTATACCTCCCTGTTCACATCGGTGGAAGGTGACAGAGAGCAGACAGTCAACCAAGCTATCCAGCGAATGGTCTCAGACGAAGACAATGAGAAGCTCACTGCCAGACCAACACCAACGGAGATACACGAGGCTGTGCTAGCAATTCATGCTGATAAAGCACCAGGCCCGGATGGATTTTCTGCTAGCTTTTTCCACTCCAATTGGAGCACAATAGGCCCGGACATTGTCATTGAAATCCAAGGCTTTTTCGACACAGGGGTTTTACCACCGAGGATCAACGAAACTAACATCAGGCTGATCCCGAAAATTCCCAATCCTCAGAAGGTAGCTGATTACCGGCCTATTGCCCTCTGCAATGTATACTACAAGATCATTGCGAAGCTTCTTACCAAGCGGCTACAGCCCATTCTCTCATCCATCATCTCCAAAAACCAATCGGCATTTGTACCGGGAAGAGCCATAGTGGATAATGTGTTGATAACACACGAGGTCCTCCATTTTCTAAAAACCTCGAAAGCGGAAAAGAGAGTCTCTATGGCGGTTAAAACCGATATGAGCAAAGCTTATGACCGGTTGGAGTGGGATTTTATCGAGTTGGTGTTACTGCGCCTAGGATTTGACCGACAACTGGTTTCTTGGATTATACAATGTGTATCCACTGTTACATACTCCTTCCTCATTAACGGCTCGCCTAGAGGAAGGGTCTCACCGAGCAGAGGCATCCGTCAAGGAGACCCTCTTTCACCATACATTTTTATTTTGTGTAGTGAAGTCCTCTCGGGACTGTGTAACAGAGCAAGCGAAGATGGATCCCTGAAAGGGATTCGGGTGACGACAGCATGCCCTCGAGTCAACCACTTACTCTTTGCCGACGATACTATGTTCTTCCTAAGAGCCAACAAGGAAAGCATCCAGACACTGAACCGTATTCTCAAACAGTATGAGGCAGCTTCCGGACAGTCCATAAACACCGAAAAATCGTCCATCACTTTCTCAAGACGAGCGCCAGCAGATCTAAGGAAAAAGGTCAAAGATGAGCTACAGATTCAAAAGGAAGGCGGGGTGGGAAAGTATTTGGGCTTGCCGGAACACTTTGGAAGGAAAAAGAGGGATCTCTTTACCTCCATTGTTGACAAAATTCGTCAAAAAGGGAGCAGCTGGTCCAATAGATTCCTGTCTACTGCCGGGAAAATGACAATGCTGCAAAGTGTCCTATCTCCCATTCCGTCCTATGCCATGACAGCCTTTAAGCTTCCTGTCTCACTGTGTAAAAGAATCCAATCCGAAGTGACGAGATTTTGGTGGGACGATAGCACCGGAAAGAAAAAGATAGCTTGGACCTCATGGGAGAAAATGTCTAAACCAAAGGATATTGGAGGCCTGGGATTCAGAGATTTTCAAGCCTTCAATGATGCGTTCCTGGGAAAATTAAGTTGGAGAATTCTAACTAACCCCGACTCTCTCTTATCTCGAGTTTTACTTGGGAAATACTGCTCTAAGGAAGGCTTTATGGAATGTACAAAGAAAGCATCGGCCTCCTATGGATGGCAGGGGATTTTGATCGGAAAGGATCTACTGGCAGAGAATATGGGCTGGGTAGTAGGTGATGGAACCTCCATTAAGATTTGGTACTCCCCGTGGCTGAGCTTGACGGAAAAGGAAGGACCAATGGGGCCAGCTCGAGAAGCAGATATGAACTTAACAGTTTCGGATCTGTTCCTACAAGGTTCTAACGAGTGGGACGAGGAAAAGCTACAAAATATGCTCCCTCACCTAAAGGAGAAAATCAAGGCTATCAAACCAAGCCTGTCGGGAGCACCGGACAAGAGAGCCTGGTTGGGAACTGCAACAGGAGAATATACAAACAAATCAGGCTACAAAGCTGCCCTGAAGCTTCGGGAGAGAGAGAATATTATTGTGATTGAACAGCAGGGCTGATATCTTGCATATTTACATTGTTTTATCCATTCATCCATGAGCATTTTCATCATATAGATTAGGATTTAGACATGTTTAGGTTGCATTTTGCATACATATGTCTCTATCAGGTATTTGAGTACCACATGGAGTTTCTGGAGATATTTGGGTGCATTTGGAGCTCAAAGGAGGTGATTAGAGTGGTCTTTGGACGAGCACTGCCTGGAGCGACTTCTCGGAGCGACTACATGAGGTCGCTGTGCACCACATCCCGGAGCGACTCATCCAGAGCGACTGCACGAAGTCGCTCGCGTTTTCACATCCGGAGACACACATATTTGACCCTGGAGCGACCTCTCAGAGCGACCTACCAAGGTCGCTCCCGATCCAGAGCGACCCGTTGGAGCGACACACCAAAGTCGCTCGCGACCTCTCGCCCGGAGACACCAAAAATCGGCCCTGGAGCGACTTCCCGGAGCGACACCTGCAAGTCGCTCCGCGTTATTTTGCTGCCGAAAATCATGATTTCTTAAGGACCTTTTTGCAATTTATTTTGGACGTTTTGCACTTGGAAAAACCTATGTTTTAAACATCTTTTGTAGCCACCAGAGGCAGATTATCTTTTATCTTTTGATCTATTGAGAAATACACAAGAACTCTCTTGAGAAGTTCATCTCTTGGATTTTGATTGTTATGTTCTTGTGTTATTGTTGATTTCTTATCTATTTCTCTACATGATTAATCTGAAATCCAATATGGGTTTAAGAGGAATCATGGAGATTAGTGAGTAATCACCTTTGGAATTCATGGGTTAGGGAGATTAAGGGTGATTAGGTTAGAGCTAGGATGTTTTAGTGTAGATCATTCATATTTCCTTGCTAGTAGAGTAATCATAATGCATCTTCTGAGTTGGCCACTCAGTTGTTGATCCTTAGGCATTTCTCACCCGAAAGGTGTTCGATGAAATGCCCGAGACAACTCTCCTAGGCTTTTAGTATACTTTGCCAAAGACATTTGTTGTTAAAGATGCTAAGATAGCTAATAGACTTGTTAGTAATGATTGCTTTCATATTATTCAACCAAAGACATTTGATGTTTGAGATATGTTAGCAAATGAGCATTCATCTAGACATAGAGCTTGCTTAGAATTGTGTCTAGGCTTAAGGTTGATAGTTTGATTGATCATTTGCCATCCTTAGTTCGATACTTGATCACCCAAGGTCTAATCCCTATGCCCATGAGTTCTCTTTTCCTTTAGTCAAGAAAGTATCATTCTGTTATTGCTTTCTAGTTTTAGTCATAGTTTAAAACCCATCTAAATCATTGGTTGCACTTAGATTAAGTGAGTACTTGCATTCTCAGTGCTTTGATATCCCTCAGAACTGGTTCGACAATCTTTTATACTACAACATTTGTCTTAGGAGCCTTGAAAACTCCTAACATCAAATTGGCGCCGTTGCCAAATTCTGAGTAGATTTGAACATTGAGATTTAGTCACTTGCTTGAGACTAAGTCATTTTTATTTTCTTTTGTTACTGATTCTCTTTCTTCACCTCCCTTTAATCTACAGGTGTATGAACTTGAGGAGCAGGGGTCCATCAAACCTAGTTCCAATAGCTGTAGACATCAGAGCTTTAGAGAGAGAGTGTGCTAGAAATAGAAGAGAAGAAGAGCAACAGACTCACTTGCAGAGATTGAGTGCTGATATGGGAGACATACCTCAAAACCAACAGCGAGCAGCTCGACCCATTGGCACTTACGACCGCCCCAACATTCATGGTCATAGATTGGGAATCCGAGCACCCGCTGTGGCAGCCAACAACTTTGAGATCAAATCAGGACTCCTCAACGTGATCGAGAACAACAAGTATCATGGCTTGGCTCTAGAGGATCCATTTGATCACTTGGACAGGTTCGACAGCTACTGTGGGTTGTCAAAAACCAATGGTGTGTCCGAAGATGCCTTAAAGCTCAAGCTATTCCCTTTCTCTTTGGGGGATAAGGCACGTCAGTGGGAGAAGTCTCTACCCAGTGACTCCATCACTACTTGGGATGACTGCAAGAAAGCATTCTTGGAGAAGTTCTTCTCTACTTCAAGAACTGCTAAGCTGAGAAACGAGATTTCCAGCTTTCAACAGAAGAACTTGGAAGGCTTCAGTGAAGCCTGGGAGAGATTCAAGGGCTACCAAGCTCAATGCCCACACCATGGCTTTTCTAAGGAGAGCTTACTGAGCACATTCTACCGTGGTGCTCTTCCTAAGTACAGAGCCAGACTGGATACAGCTAGCAATGGGTTCTTCTTGGGGAGAACTGAGGAGGATGCAGAAGAGCTGGTTGACAACATGGTAAAGAGTGATGCAGTCTACAGTGGAGACCACGACAGAGGCAGTAGAACAGATGATAAGCAGACGAGGAAAGAGATCAAAGCTTTGGAAGACAAGATCGACCTACTCATTGCTGAAAAAGCAACCCAAGAGCAGCTGAAGTTTGTTGGTAACTCCAAGCAGGAAGATCCACTTGCTGTCAATGAGGTTGAGGGTTTGGAAGGTCAAGAGGAGTTGTGTTTCATCAACAACAATGGTAGCTGGTACAAAAAGGAGCCCAATTTTCAGTACAACAACTACCAACAGAAATCTTATCCCAACAACCAACAGAGTGGTTATCCGCCTAGAAACAACCAGCAAAGCAGCTATCAGCCTCAGCAAAACCCCTTGTCTGTTTCCTCTGCTCCTCAAGAGAGCAGCACTGATACCTTACTGAAACAAATCTTGGAGTCTCAGACTAGAAGTGAGAAGCACGTTGGTTATGAGTTGAAGAACCTTCATTCCAAGATTGATGGGAGCTACAATGAGCTCAACAACAAATTCTCACACCTTGCTTCTACAGTCAAGAATTTAGAGAATCAGTTTGCTTCCATGAACACTCACCAGAATCGCCAGCAAGGATCTCTACCTGGAAAATCTGACCCAAATCCCAAGGAGGCCAAAGCTATCACCCTTAGGAGTGGTAAGCAGTTACCTCCTAGAACCCTCACCAAGGATGCTGAGAAACTAGGTGAGGGGGTTGCCATCAACATAGATGATGAAGTGGTGATTGTTGATGAGAAGATCAATGACGAGATCTTGGAGAAGATAGTGGAAGCCAAAGGTAAAGGAAAGGTTGGGGAAGAGAAGAAGACAGTAAAAGATGGTGAGGTTGTTACTCCAGCAAGTGAAAGTTCTTTTGTTCCTCCTCCCTATGAACCCAAACTTCCATTCCCTGGTAGATTCAAGAAGCAGCTGCTAGAGAAGTACAAGGCTCTGTTTGAGAAGCAAATGAGTGAAGCTCAGGTTGCAATGCCCATCATCGATGCTTTCATGTTGATTCCTCAATACAGCAAGTTCTTGAAAGATACTGTAGCTGCAAAGAAGAAGGAGATGGAAGGCATGATGATTCTTACCCATGAGTGCAGTGCCATCATCCAGAGGCTTGATGTTCCCGAGAAGTTAGAGGATCCAGGAAGCTTCACACTACCTTGTGCTCTTGGACCTATGGTATTTGAGAAAAGTCTCTGCGATTTGGGAGCTAGTGTCAGCTTGATGCCTTTGTCTGTTGCAAAGAAGCTTGGATTCACTCAGTACAAGAAGTGTAGACTCTCTCTGGTGTTAGCTGATCGTTCAGTGAAGTACCCTGTGGGCATCTTAGAGGACCTCCCTGTGAAGATTGGAAGGTATGAGATACCTACAGATTTTGTGGTGCTTGAGATGGGTGAGGAGGCTCAAGATCCATTGATTCTAGGAAGGCCATTCTTAGCTACAGCAGGAGCTATTGTTAATGTGAAGGAGGGCACGATTGATCTCCATTTGGGTAAAGAGAACATCCTCCACTTTGACATCAAGGGGAAAATGAGGAAACCAACTGTGTTCGGGCAAGCCTTCTACATTGAAGAGATGGGCACTCCTGCTGATGAGCACCTTGAAGAGTTACCACCTGAGGACGACGAGGAGGGAGCATCTCCCTCTACTCATTCCCTATAGAAGGTAACCCACCACACTCCCTTGTATATACCATTTCATTTTTGCATATTAGTCTTCTTTTCGGTATCTCTCTCTACTTGACGACACAGAGACTGTGTAACTCAAGTTTGGGGGAGGTACCAAGTATTTGATCATGTTTGCTTTGATGTTGTTTCATTGAGTCATGCATGGCATACCTATTTGCATAGATAAAAAAAAAATCAATCATTTAGTTTGCATCATTTGCATTTTTAGGAGAGTCTAGAGCATATAGGTTGCATTCACTTGCATTGGGAGCAATGATTTTGAATGCCTTGTAAAGAACACTACGTTGCACTTGACTAGCTTTTGCACCTCTCAAAAAGACTTGTATGTTTCGAGCCTTGAAAACTCTTCCTGAAACTTGTTGATTGCTGAAACTCAGTCTTTGAAGCCAACTACAACCTTATTTGAACTGAACGAACTTAATGCTTCTTGCTCATGGTCCCTTGTGTACTGAGTCATGGCTATACACACTTGAGTTGTCACATCTTTTATACAAATCTTTTTTGACAAACTCTAGTGGTAGACCACTCCCAAAACCTTTTCCTCCTTTTAAGCTTTCATTGTTTGATGAGTGAGGCCTTTTTCGGAAAGTCTTACATGTGCATAATGTTGAGAGTATCGGGAACGACAATGCTTGATCTTCATTCTTGCTAGATTGGAAACTCTATTGTCTAGCTATAGGTGGGGGTGAGTGTTGTGATTATGATTTGGGAGAAATGAAAAAGGAAAAGAATAGACTCTTTGTGCTTAAGTGAATTGTTTTATTGGGACCAGTATAGAAGCCTCTAGCTCAAGTTTTGAAAAATCTTGGCCCCCAGCCTAAAAAAAAAAAAGAAAAAAAAAGAAAAAAAAAAAAAAAAGAGAAAAGAAAAAAAAAAGAAAAAAAAAAAAAGGGGCTAGCAAAGTTGTTAGGAGCTAAGAAATGTTTTGAGGTTGTGAAAAATCCCTTGTAGATTTCAAAGAAAAGGAGTTAAAGTTCTTAGGATCTTTTGGTGAGAGATGTGAGTTGGGTTTGACATTTGGGAATGATTGTGTAATTGTATGTTTGGGAAAAGGGTAGAACAAAGGAGATTGAGCATTGTATGCATGAGTTGGTCCCTTTCTTAGATATATTATGTGCAATGTCAAGGCTACTTGTTTTGAGAGTAAACCACCTTAAAGATCATATGTTTTGAACCTCTTGAATCACTTGAATAAAAGCCTTCCCTTACCCAACCAAATGACTTGGACCAACTGACCATTTGCAAGTATTCACCTGATGTTTTGTGCTTAATGAATGTGAGAGTTGGTTGATTTGAATGTGTGGATGCTTGATGATGAGTGTAAGAACAAAAAGAGTTAAGATAGGCCTAGAGAAGCTAGAGTATAATAAGAGAGTGTGCTAGTTGTGTTTCTTTTGGCTATGTGCTCTCTCCTTCAACCTCTCTCCCTATGAGTTCTAGAAAGTTCACTTGTGGACAAGTAAAAGAACAAGTTTGGGGGAGTTGATATCTTGCATATTTACATTGTTTTATCCATTCATCCATGAGCATTTTCATCATATAGATTAGGATTTAGACATGTTTAGGTTGTATTTTGCATACATATGTCTCTATCAGGTATTTGAGTACCACATGGAGTTTCTGGAGACATTTGGGTGCATTTGGAGCTCAAAGGAGGTGATTAGAGTGGTCTTTGGACGAGCACTGCCTGGAGCGACTTCTCGGAGCGACTACATGAGGTCGCTGTGCACCACATCCCGGAGCGACTCATCCAGAGCGACTGCACGAAGTCGTTCGCGTTTTCACATCCGGAGACACACATATTTGACCCTGGAGCGACCTCTCAGAGCGACCTACCAAGGTCGCTCCCGATCCAGAGCGACCCGTTGGAGCGACACACCAAAGTCGCTCGCGACCTCTCGCCCGGAGACACCAAAAATCGGCCCTGGAGCGACTTCCCGGAGCGACACCTGCAAGTCGCTCCGCGTTATTTTGCTGCCGAAAATCATGATTTCTTAAGGACCTTTTTGCAATTTATTTTGGACGTTTTGCACTTGGAAAAACCTATGTTTTAAACATCTTTTGTAGCCACCAGAGGCAGATTATCTTTTATCTTTTGATCTATTGAGAAATACACAAGAACTCTCTTGAGAAGTTCATCTCTTGGATTTTGATTGTTATGTTCTTGTGTTATTGTTGATTTCTTATCTATTTCTCTACATGATTAATCTGAAATCCAATATGGGTTTAAGAGGAATCATGGAGATTAGTGAGTAATCACCTTTGGAATTCATGGGTTAGGGAGATTAAGGGTGATTAGGTTAGAGCTAGGATGTTTTAGTGTAGATCATTCATATTTCCTTGCTAGTAGAGTAATCATAATGCATCTTCTGAGTTGGCCACTCAGTTGTTGATCCTTAGGCATTTCTCACCCGAAAGGTGTTCGATGAAATGCCCGAGACAACTCTCCTAGGCTTTTAGTATACTTTGCCAAAGACATTTGTTGTTAAAGATGCTAAGATAGCTAATAGACTTGTTAGTAATGATTGCTTTCATATTATTCAACCAAAGACATTTGATGTTTGAGATATGTTAGCAAATGAGCATTCATCTAGACATAGAGCTTGCTTAGAATTGTGTCTAGGCTTAAGGTTGATAGTTTGATTGATCATTTGCCATCCTTAGTTCGATACTTGATCACCCAAGATCTAATCCCTATGCCCATGAGTTCTCTTTTCCTTTAGTCAAGAAAGTATCATTCTGTTATTGCTTTCTAGTTTTAGTCATAGTTTAAAACCCATCTAAATCATTGGTTGCACTTAGATTAAGTGAGTACTTGCATTCTCAGTGCTTTGATATCCCTCAGAACTGGTTCGACAATCTTTTATACTACAACATTTGTCTTAGGAGCCTTGAAAACTCCTAACATCAAGGGCATAGACTGGTTCAAGAGCGTTTGGAAGCTGAATATCTCGCCCAAAATCAAGCTCTTCTTATGGAAAGTATTCCAAAACGCCATACCTGTTGGGGAACTATTGGCAATCAGGAACATAGATGTTGAAACTCGTTGCAGGCGCTGTAACTCTCCTGAATCTATAAATCATCTCTTCATTCACTGTCCGTACGCAAGAAAGGTGTGGGAAGCCTTACCTGTGTCACCGGAAGTGGATTTGAGCGGAACTCTAGATTTGTCGGAGGTTTGGCTGACCTTATGTGGAAAGATGTGTCTCCCCCCTACAGGACTTGCAGCGGGACCGCTGGCTCCATGGATCATGTGGCAACTTTGGATCTCAAGAAACAGTCTCTGTTTTTCGGACAAGCACATAACAGAGGAGGAAACCATTAGCAGAGCTCTGAAAATGGCGAAGGAATGGACAGATGCCCAAGAAAAGAAAGCTACGCCGCAACAAAAGAAGTACCTTAGAGAACCATCCCCTCCGAACTGTTCGGTGTTGAGAGCAGACGCTGCTTGGAGAGCTTCATCTCAACAAGCGGGATTTGGATGGACTATCAAAAGACAAGATGTTGTTGTTGCTAGTTTTTCTACAGGTAGCTCGGTGGGATCAGCTCTTACAGCAGAAGCTATGGCAATGAGACAAGCAATTCAAGAGGCTCGAATCTTGGGACACAAGCGACTGGTATGTGAGGCGGATTCGCTGCAACTCGTCAAAGCCCTCAATGGAGGGGAGGTCCCTCTAGAAATTTATGGCATTGTGGCCGATATCTTCGTTTCTTCGGTTTACTTTGATGTAATCGCCTTTGGTTGGATTCCTAGAGACTTGAATGCTGATGCAGATGCTCTAGCAAAGCAAGGCCTTGTAGAAGGTACCTTAATGGCCAGCACCTAACTCTTTTATGGTATTAATTAAGTTGTGTTTCAAAAAAAAAAAAACAAAGTACAAGCTATAAGTACAAAGCACGTCATATAAATGTTTTTATTTATTTATGATTTGGCCAAGAGTTAAGGTCCAATTATTACAACAGTATTAACAACACACAGCACATAAGCTTTTATAATCCAGTACTTAGTGGATTAAAGGTTGGATACATATGGGCTTGATTTTTGTCTATCAATTCCCCTTATTTTGCGACGAACCTAGAATACCATTTCCCAGAATCTTTTTCTCTTCGATCAGCAGGATTAGTGAAATTGACCCAATTCATACCAAACCGGAGAGTGTAACCATTTCCAAATTCATAATTGTCCATCAATGACCAAGCAAAATAACCTGCTACGTTGCAACCATCCCTGTAATATATTTAAATAATGTTAACGTATCAAGATATATGTAGTATGTATATATATGATAAAGTAGGAATAATTGTAACTCACTCGATGGAGCATTTGAGACATGAAAGATATGATGGCTGCAATGATTTTGAATTCGTCCGTTATCAGCAAGAGCATTTGCTACCGTTAAGTTTCCATAATCAGCAACTCCTGAAATTTTAACACAAAGATTATATAATAAGAACACGTACGTAGGATTCTCATGGTTAAGCATGTTTATATTGGTATGTATGTAGATACCGTTTTCGGTGATGTAGGTAAGTGGGTTTTGGTAGTTGTCTTTGATATGATTTAGAATCTGACGAAACCCTGGAGGATAGTAGACAAAGCTTGGAGACTGGAGAAGAAAAAAGCAAAAAAGGAGAGACTCATTAGTTACTATATAAATGTGGCAATCTCTTAAAGTAGGTACATATATATAAACATGTTATTCCGAATTAAAAACGATACTAGCCTCAACACCGATAGGTACTCCATTGCGATAATCTGAAACACAATAAGAGAATAATGATTGATCTATGAACCGAAACATATGTATAAAACTAAATACGAAAAAGGTTTCACATACATCCAAGAGTAACTCGTGGATCGGTTAAGACGCTAGGGTGTGTCTGAGGAGGAGGAGATGCGTCGCTTGCATATTGTGTAACATAATAGTTCAGCCCTAGAAAATCAAGTGATCCCTTAACTAAATCTGATTCTTGCGGTGTGAATTTTGGCAATCTGTCTCCAACGAGTTCTCTCATTATCGTTGGATATTCTCCATACACCAATGGATCCAAGAACCTTCATATATGCAAGAAGAATTTGTAACTTAGTGATGCAATATTTTTAAAACTCTATATGATCGTGACAGAGGCTTTAAGTTGCTACATATGTGTGCGTCTTGAGAGTCAATTCATTGAGAATATATATACGTACCATCCAACGAAGAATTGGAATGCTCGTCTTGCAGCAGCCTGGTCGAGATCGCTAGTTTCGTTTAGCGGGGCAAACCATCTCCCGATCAAGGTCGTTCCTATCTTACCACCTTGAAATTTCTGCATAATATTTTTAAGATTATAGAATAAGAATATACCACACAAAAAAAATTGAACTAATCAAGGAAAATAAAAAGAGATTCATAATAGATTTATTTTAGATGAACCTGATATCTTTTTCGGTATAAAGATACAGCTTCTGCATGGGCTAGAAGTTGGTGATGCGTGACTATATAAGGTTCGGTTCCAGAATCACCTCCAAATTCACAGCCAGTGCACCTTCCCGGTGGATATGATCCATCTCCATAACCTTTGGATGAGAGAGAGTAAGGCTGGTTTAGAGTGATCCAAAACTTGACTCTGTCTCCGAATCTTTGGAATAGAAGCTCCGCATAGTTCTTGAAGTCCTCTCTGTTCGTGTATCATACATATTAAATTATAGATAGATCTGATCATGCAATGTACATATATATAGAACCTAATTAAGTGAAAGAAAGACAAGTTTGGAAGAAGAAAAACTAGTTATTGCACTTACACTATACGCGGGCTTAAGAAGCCTCCGTACTCGTCTTCTAGAGTTTGGGGAACATCCCAATGAAATATAGTCACAAATGGCTCTATGCCTGTAATCACGTACGAAAGTTAGTTAAACGTCCATATATACCACAGATATAATCAAATGATTGAGTAGTATTTATATTTTCAATTTACCATTAGCTTTTAACTCGTTAATGAGATTGTTGTAGTATGCTATCCCGTTCTCGTCCACTCCTCCAGTCAGTCTTCCCTCTAAAATTTATAATCACAAATTTCACGAGTCAAATATATATAGAACGTAAAACTCTTAATTTTGCCAATTATATAATTTCATGACTGAAAAAGCGACGTATGTTTGTGTTTCTGTATTTACTTGGTAAGACCCTTGACCAGGCTATGGAGAGTCGGTATGCTTGAACTTTCAATCTTTTCAGTAATTTGACATCCTCCTGTTCAAATTATATATGAATTTTTCCAGAGTTAAATAATATTTCCAAATTGGAACAACTGTCTCCTATATGTATACACAGATATATAGCCTCTCACCTTGTAAAGATCATACGAATCACAAGCAACGTCTCCGGAGCTGCGATCTGGAACCCTTTCTGTACCATAACAAACAGAAAAATGTGAGCATGTCCAGTCTTTCTAATATTTATATATACACTCTCCCATATGTCCAAATGAATGTTGATCAATAGGGTAATTAATTGGTTTATAACCTGGATATCTATGAGTGTAGTAGTCCCATCCATTAAGGGCTCTATGTGCAGCACCCTCAATCTGGTTGAACAAATAAAAAGCGATTGTATTGGAAATTATTTTTCTTTTTGAAAATATTCTTTTATCTACAAAAATAAGAAAACAGTATGCCCAAGAACGGTCATGAGGAAGATATATAAATTTATACCTGGTACGCGGAAGTAGCTGCACCGAAAGTGAAGTTCTTTGGAAATCCAGTTCTTTGGAAATCCAGTTCGGTTGAAGGTAAGAGAATTATCGCAGTTGAAGGGTTCTTTAGCCTTGCATTCTGGATTGCAGGCATTTTGGCAATTTGAAACGACAAAGAGAATGACAAGGATGGCTAGAGAGTAGTGAGCTTTTGGAACTGCCATGGTTGAGAGACTTTGTAGTTTGTGTAATGGCTAATTTGATTATGACTGCAGGATGATGAACTTGGAGGGGTTTATATAGAAGGGTTTGAGTGCATGGGACTTGCATGGGGTTCAAAGTAAACTTGTTACGTAAATATATATGACTTCAATTTGATCTTGCATGCATGTTCTCCACCTCACGCTGTCTTGTTTTCTAATAAAAATAATAACATATCCCTAATAAACAAATAGATAACTAATGGAGTTCTACGGCATGCTCATCATATTTCTCTTATGTGTATAATACGCATACAGAGCTCCACAAGATATGTACCTGTAGATATATGCTTCAGAATATATGTTTCTTAGCTATAGTTAATATTGTAATTTTTTAATCGGATCTAAGACTACGTATCATCTATTGTGCAATTCGATTTACAAAATTTCTTAACGAAGTTCTGATTCAGGTTACGTTAGTGTAATGTATACTACTCATAATTAATGCCCTAATCTTTGTTTCCTAAGCAAAATATGATTTGTCGAATACAAAACTTCAAACCCTATTCTAAGGGACTGTATTAGTATAATTAACGTTTAACTATTATTATAACATCTACGAACATGATATTCTGGTTTTATAGTAAATAAATACCTAAATCAAGTTTATTGCTCGTATTATGTTGAAGTTAGTTTTGTTTTAAAAGTAAGTTTCAATAGGAATAAGTTAATTCAAATGTAAACTTAATTTTGATTATTTTGAAAGTAATCAGAGCCATCTATTTTAATCATCGATCAAGGTATACATTTACAATAAGAAAACAAATGTTCAAGTTTATATTTAATTGTCTTTTTTTGGCACACAATATTTAATCAACTATAAACTATTTTTTTTGCATATACATAGCAGTCGAATGATAAATAAATGAGTAAATTATTGATTTGATATAAGCTAAAATCAATAGTGTATTCAAAATAGCTTTAAAACTTAATATCACGTATAAATAGGTTGAATAAATTTTAAATAATTTTACTTATTATTTAAACTAATGTGCTATAAGAATAATTTGCACAATATATGTTATAATAAATTCTCATATGATATACCACATATAATATATATGTATTAGTTTGAATAGGTGAAATGAAAGTTTATTAATTTATATATACACATATGTATAAATGAAAGTTTTAAACAATTAGATTGCCATTTTTTTTATTGGGGACTATTTTGTGACAAAAACTAAAAAAAAAAACTATTTGAGAGAATTGATATTGTTAACTAAATTTAATATAAATGAAGATATTATAAATACTTAACACAAACCTTAAACTTCAAATATTACAAGATTAGTTTAAATATTTATTTAATATATTATCCATTATAGGTTTTAAGCAATAAATTTTAAATATGAATCTATGTGCATTAAAGTCTTTATTCATTAACACACATTTCGTTTATGACATGTAGACTGACTATTTCATTTCGTTTGTTAAACCGAATTGTAAACGGTTATTGTATCTTTTCATTCATTCATTCATTCAGACACTATAATTCAAACATATCAGTTTAATCTCTAGCAAATCTTTTGCTATCTAGATATTATAAGCATATACCACAACAGTATCTATCATATTAACTGAAATCATAAAAAATTAATAAATTAAAATTTATTTAGATAGTACGTCTGGGTCGGGTTCGGACCGGTTTATTTCGGATCCTAAACATTTAGACCTAATTAAAAAATTTTGGTTCGGATTCGGGTCGGTTTTTCTCGGGTCCGTATCGGTTTGGGTCTATAATTAAACTACTCATAAAATATCCGTAATTTTTCGGGTCCATATCGAGTATTTAGGATCTGAAAAGAACATGACATACCCAACTCCATCAAATTTAGTCGATATTTGTCATAAATATCTACAATTTTACAAAATAACTTAAATGAAACTATTAATAATTAAAATGTAACATCTTAAGCTCTAAATTTTACATTTTAAAGCTTCATATTACTTCAAAAGTGTTACAAAATAATAACAAATGTTATTAACAAAAAATATTTCAACTAAATCATAAAATAATATATATAAATTAGAACACAAAAAATCATAATTTTGGATATACATGTTTTTAAATCGGGTACAAATCGGTTCTTACTAGATCGGGTCTATCTGGATCGGTTCTTTTTGAGTCTGGGTCTATTCAGGTCAGTTCTTTTGTCAAATGACATGGAATAACAAAAAAAATACTACAACTTATACATAAATTTTTGGAATGTAAAAAATTAATATTTTTATATATATGAAATTTAACCATGCAGTTACGGATCAAAAAGATCTTGTTCTTGTACAACTTTTAAAGTCTGGTTCAATTTTATTTTTATAGTAAAGGAAGGTCTTGTTCGATTTTCACTTTTTTCAGCCATATATGAAAAGCAATAGAGATAATGAATTAAAAGCATCTTGCTCAACCAATGTTTTTCATCTTCTCCCAAACCAGAATTAAAACATATCTCATGGTGTTAAAAACACAACAACCCATATGCATAAGATTACACAACGTTGAAAACAACCAAACCTACTTAACCAATAAAAAGAAGAGTCGAAACACTCTCGAGTTACAGATAGAGAATCCAAAATACAGAGAGATGTGGAGACAACTCTAAATCATACAGTCAGAAACGTCTTCTCGGGCTTCGTGACCGTTGTGACCTCCCCGACCTGTAAACCCAACAACATCGATCAAAGGATGCAATGAAATATAAGGTCAAATAACTTAAGAACTCACATACTAATGACTGAAAGATTCGATATACACAATCTTATACTCTATACAATATTAAAACACTACTCTCTCTCACTCACTCACATCGGTAACTAATTATAGTAACCTTTGATACTTGTAAGAAACTCGACTTCATCTCAACCAAAAAAATATAGCAACCAAAGTGTACAACTTTATTATGAGATACAGAGAATAGTTTAGAATACAAACCTCATGTTCCTTCTCCTGTAAGATCCAGCATTGTTTGGTCCATTGCTAAAGGCCCAGTCAACGCTGACATTCTTGGTCAGAAGCTCAGCACCATTCATTGCTTTGATAGCACTCTGCGCTTCTTCACTCTTCTCGTATTCAATCAAAGCATAGCCCTGATCAAGAAGCGATTAAAATTACTACAACTTACATAAGATATATTCACAAAATCTGCACTCGTAAACTCCCATTCTAAATCACAGAAGAGTATGTCAAAGAGGAGTGTCATCTGAGATAAAAAAGAATAGAATTGGACTCCACAGAATATCATAAGTCTAGTATCCATCATGACAAAGGTCTACACTCCCATTCTGAAACACAACTTAATCGTTTCTGATACCCTATTGGTTAACACCTAGATGTATGTCAAGGAGGAGTGTCATCTTGGACCAAACAGTAATCAGAATATCACAAAGTCTAAAACCCATCACGCCAAAACTCTAAGATAGCAAAAGAAAATAAGATTTTTGATACAGCAAAGCCTACTAAACTATCAAGAGCCAGCCACTAAAGTCGGAACAAAAGGAGAAACTCCAAACCTTGACAAAACCAGTACGGCGATCGAGATTGAGATGCAGACTCTTAATCTCGCCAAAATCACCAAAAGCATTGGAGATATCATCCTCCTGTGCTTCCTCATGAACTCCAGTGACCAAAACAATCCACCCCTCAATGGCTACACAACACAACAAAACATCAACTTTACACCTTCTCTTACTTGCAGAAACTATCTTAGCTTAAAATCTATACATTTGAAGTATACAGCCAGTGGAGAGAACACAGCAAGTAACTAACTTTCTAGCTCAAATCCAAGTATATAGTCAATTGAGAGAACACAGCAAGTAACAAACTTTCTAGGTCAAATCGAATCCTAACCAAATGGGTACTTAGAGAAACCCTAAAAAAAACAAATCAATTACACGCGAATCGAGAGATTACATCGCTGCGGGCCGGGACCGCCATCGGAACCGAGAGATTCGAAGTCGCGGGAGGAGAGGCGGCGCTGGCGATCGGAATCTTTCTCCTCGCGAAATCCGCGGCCTTTGGTCTTCCTATTCGCTGATTCGTCGTTTGCTCCGGAGATTGCTGACCTAAGCTTCGGATGACCAGCGCGTGGGGAGAGATCAGATGCTCCGACGTCTTCGTCCATGAGGTCGTCCTCCTCAGGCTCGAAATCGACTGCTTCAGCTTCTATGTTCGCCATTACTTCCGCCGCCGCCGTCGTCGATGCGATGCCGATCGAATCTCTTCCCGTTTTTTTCTATCTTAATTATTTTAGGGATGTAAATTGGGCCTTTAGTGGGCTTGTATTGGGCCTTCGCTTTCGATTTGTTTTTCTAACTTCTTTTGCCCTTTTGCATATGTACAGAACCTTTTTTTTTTTTTTTGGTCAACTGCATATGTACAGAACTTTTTAGTATTGGAATGAAAAGTCAATAGTTTTGCGTTAGGTGCAGGGAAACTTTGAGGAGATGTCACATTCTCTATTCCAAAACAAGAAACTTTTTTTTGGTAAAAAACCAAAACAAGAAACTTGAAAGTCATGGCTTCATATAATTTTAGTTTGCACAGTTTGGCTTCATTAAGCTTGTTAAAGAAATTAAGAATTTTGAATCATTTCAAAAATTCAAGTCCCATTTACCTTTCAGTTTCTGCATGTTTTCCTAAAATGTGTCACTATTATAAAAATCACTGTTTTTATTATTCTTTCTTGCATGCTCATAAGAGATAATAAGAACACAAAATGCCAGACAATGAATGAAGCATTTAAGAAAATATATTTTATGCTTATTGATCAATTAGTTTCTTTCTAATTATCCCAAAAAGGAGCTGTTGCACTCCAGCTGTAGCACCATCATCTCTCCAACATTATTTTTTTCTTCAGACGTTAAATCAAAGAAGAAAAGTACAGAGAGACAGAAAGAACAAAACTTTCATCTTCCATCTTCCATTGACAGACCTGAAGCTATGCGTTCTCATCAAAACCGTTCACCATCTTCACCTTTGGACTTAGAGTCTTTGTCTTTAAGCGTTTCCTTCAAAGGGTGGAGGCTCCCGAACATAAAGTTCAAGTCTTGGGCTCTCAAAATGTCATCTTTACACAAACCCACATGGATACAAGCTGGCGTTTTCGAAGCAATCATGGCATCCACCAAAAGATTCGTTAAAAACACAGATCTCCTTCTGGGTATCGCTGAGAAATGGTGTCCAGACACCAACACTTTTGTCTTCCCTCGGGGTGAAGCAACCATAACACTAGAACACGTTATGTTCCTTCTAGGCTTCTCCGTTCTGGGCTCTCCTGTTTTCGCCGCTCAAAATGAATCAGGAGAGAGGGTTAAGGAGAAATTGGTGAAAGAGAGTCTGAGGATCAAGAAAGATAATAACTTTGTGTTCGTAAGTCAAGTAGAGTGGATGAGAAGATTCATGAATGATGATGATGATGGCCTTGAGCATGTAGATTTCCTTGCGTTGTGGCTAAGCTATTTTGTGTTTCCGTCTGCTTATTATCATATAGATGAAGTTGTTTTCTCAGTTGTTGTTCATGTATCAAGAGGGACTAGGATTGCTCTTGCTCTTGCTGTTCTTGCTCATCTCTATGCAGACCTTACTCTCTTGAAACGCCACATTAGAGAGTTCATCACCATAGAGGACAAGATTGAACTGAAGGGATTGTTTAAGTTGGTTCAGGTTTGGACATGGGAGAGATTCAAGGAGCTGCAACCCGAAAAGGCTAACCCTTTGCTCAAAGGTGAGGCGAGATTGAGTATTTGGTGTGATCTGACGCAGAAGAGACGCAGCAATGTGAGGGAGGTTCTTGAGGAGTCGAAAGTGGAGAGCTTTGAGTGGCGTCCTTACGCGAAGGCTTTGGAGAATTGGAGGTTTCCTCGGTTTTGCCCTGAGGAAGCAATGTGGGTTCCTGTTGATAATGATCTTGACGATGAGTTTGTCTCTTTTGCTCGATGTGTCAAGGTGTCTAAGCTTGTTGGGATTGATTGTGTGGAGAACTACTTCCCCAATAGAGTGGCTTCACAGTTCGGTTTGCTTCAGGATGTTACTTGTCATGTGAACAAGAACAACAAACTCTCGAAAGAAGCAGCTTGGGATGAGTACAACAAGCCTCTTGATGAGTTGACATTGTATATCCCTTCTCGCTGTGTAATACCTTGGTGGAAGAAGTCGTCTTCTGAGTGGTGGAAGAAGTTGTCTCCAGAGTCTCAGCATACTCCCAAGGAGAATCAAGCTGTTGAATCAGCTGAATCATTGACACCAAGAAACATCATAGGTGATGATGATGATGATACATCTGATTCTGCTTCTTCAGGTTGTAAGAGATGGAAGTTCATGAAGCGAGTTTATGAGGATGATGAAGATGATAGCCTCACTATTGCTCAAGTAATGAAACTTAGAAAGAAGGATACTTCAAAGGTAACACTAAGTGAAGTGCTTAAAAAGATGGGAGATGGGTTTCCTGAAAAGCTCAAAAGATCTAGATATATTAGAACAAGGAGAAGTGTGAGATCAGAGATAGAGAAAGGCAAGATAGGAGATTGCGGTGGATCAGCTTCAAGAGGAGTGCTACTTGGTGACTTGTTTGATAAGGAACTAGTGAAGAGGAAAAGTGAGTATTTGGGAAACAAGCGAGCTCGTGAGGAAGATGATGAGAGTTGTTATGATGTCATTACCACTGCTGAGATGATCAGATGTAGAGAGAAAAGTGGAGGAGATGCTTCTGAAGATGAAACTGTTGTAGCAACACGAGAAATCAAGCAAGAAGAGGCAGATACCAGAAGCAAGGCAGCTAATGAGAACAACTCCTTAGATCATCCTCTGGTGAAAACTGTAGTGTCACCACCAGAGACTAGGCAAAACTGTGATGATGAAGTTGATTTAGTTAAAATCAATGCTGAGAAGAAGAAGAAGAAGAGGATTATGGTTGGTGATGGAACCAAGGAAGCAAAGTGTTTGCTCCATAAAGATGGATAAAAGCAGAATAAGATCGAAGATGATGATGAAACTGATGAAAGATTGAAGCAAAGAAACAATGCAATGAAGGAGCTAGCATTAACACTAGAGGCACGTATGATGAAGGTAGAGAAGACTTTGACAAAGATTAGAGAATGGAAAACAATAGAAATAAAGGTGGCCAAAAATAGAGTTTCTGCTTAGAAACAAATACAAAAATATCACACAATATCAATCTTTAGTGTCAAATCTTTTGATCTCTTTGCATAATTTTATGTGTTTTTGTGTTTAGTAAGTAAGGCGCTTTTGAAATATATGTATGACCTGTTTGGTTCGGTTTAGGTGACATTAAGTTCCATTTAATTAATTTGGGTTTTAATGGTTCAACAACAGCATATACAAAAGGTTAATAATAGTTTAATAAAAGTTTTTGTGCCATTATCGCAAGTTCATCAAACGTACAGCTAATATCTGCAAATTCATCAAACTTAGGGTCAGTTCTGTAAATTGCTCAACTTCTCCTTCTCAATCATATTCCACAGTGCATCTGTTATTAAACTGTAAACTCAAAACGACGCCGTTAACCTTCATTAAACTAAATGGATTTCTCCTCCTCAAAACGTCCGGCGACGGCTTCGGCGGAGTCAGTACAGTTCCGCCTCCTATGCCCCGCCTCCCGAACCGGCGCCATAATCGGAAAAGGCGGCTCCGTAATCCGCCACCTCCAATCCCTCACCGGCTCCAAAATCCGCGTCATCGACGACATCCCAGTCCCTTCAGAAGAGCGCGTGGTGTTGATCACCGCACCCAACGCAACAAAGAAGGACGATTCATCGAACGCATGCGATCCAGAGAACCCTAGCTCCGATCAGACGAAGCCGCCGGAGACTGCCGCGGCGGATAAGCCCGGCGAGGAAGCGCCGCCGCCGCCGTCGTCTTCGGCTTTGGTTAGGGTTTTGGAGAGGATAGTGTTCGGCGACGACGCCGCGAATGGAGACGGTAGTGAGCTGGACAAAGGCGAGTTCGAGGGTTTGTGTAGGGTTCTCGTGAGAGGCAATCAAGTTGATTACTTGATGAGTCAGGGAGGGATGATGATGCAGAGGATAAGGGATGAGAGTGGAGCTAGCGTTAGGATTGCTTCTACTGATCAGATCCCTCCTTGTGCTTTCCCTGGAGACGTTGTGATTCAGGTGATGATTACTTGTAATAGCTAATTCAAAGTTTGAGTCTTTAACTGATTTGGTTATGTTTTTGTGTGTGTGGTTGTGTGTGTGTGTGTGAAGATAAATGGGAAGTTTTCGAGCGTTAAGAAGGCGCTGTTGATGATTACTAGCTCTCTTCAAGAGAGTGGTGCACCTCCAACATGGGAGGAGTGTTCGTTTCCGCCGCCTGGTTATCCTCCGGATTATCATTCCATGGAGTATCATCAGTGGGATCATCCTCCTAATCCAATGGCTGAAGACGTTGGACCCTTTAACAGGCCACCCATTGTTGAAGAGGAGGTGGCGTTCAGGCTGCTGTGTCCGGCTGATAAAGTTGGAAGCTTGATAGGGAAAGGTGGAGCTGTGGTTCGCGCTTTGCAGAACGAGACTGGTGCGTCGATCAAGGTTTCGGATCCGACTCATGAGACAGAGGAGAGGATCGTTGTGATATCTGCACGAGAGGTAATTGTGGAATATGGTTTTTTGCATTGTGTGGATTGGTTGGTTTATTGATTTTACGTTGTTGTTGTAGAACTTGGAGAGACGGCACTCTCTTGCTCAAGATGCTGTGATGTGTGTGCATAATAGAATCGTTGAGATTGGATTTGAACCTAGCGCTGCTGTTGTTGCCCGGCTTCTTGTGCATTCGCCGTTTATAGGACGTTTGTTGGGGAAAGGGGGTCATGTGATAAGTGAAATGAGGAGAGCGACTGGTGCTAGCATCCGAGTCTTTGCAAAAGATCAAGCTACCAAGTATGAATCTCAACATGATGAGATTGTGCAGGTAATCTCAGTATGGTTCGTTAAGTTTTTTCAACTCGACAGTAACTGACAAAACTTTGCTGCATTGTCAGATCATTGGCAATGTGAAGACTGTTCAAGATGCTTTGTTTCAAATAACAAGTAGGCTTCGGGAAGCAATGTTTCCTGGAAGAATTCCTTTTCCGGGAATGGGTGGTCCACCTCCGCCGTTCATGGGTCCGTATCCAGAACCGCCTCCTCCTTTTGGACCGAGGCCATATCCAGCTTCTCCAGATCGTTACCATTCTCCTGTAGGACCATACCATGGTATTTTCATCAGATCCCAACTCCTGATCAACAGTTGATACATGCATCTATCTCAGCTCTTTATAATGTGTATGATTACACAGAGAGGCATTGTCATGGTCCTGGATTTGACAGACCACCTTCCCCAATGTCTTGGACTCCACAGGTATGTGAAATCAATCTGTGTATGATAGCTTGGTTACAGCGCAAATGGCTAGTTAATATTTCTTAATTACCAGCCACCTATCGATGGCCATCCCGGTGGTATGGTTCCTGATGTGAATCACGGGTTTGCTTTGAGGAATGAGCCCATTGGCGGGGAGAATCTGCCAATGACAAGCGCAAATGTGGAGATTGTGGTTCCTCAAGCATACCTAGGCCATGTATATGGTGAGAACTGCAGTAACCTGAACTACATCAAGCAGGTACGTTTTAACTCATCCAGAAAATGTGTGCATTCATAGAAGGACGATTGTTTTGAAAGGAATCAATCTATATTACTTTGTAAACGGATACAAACAGGTGACAGGTGCAAACGTGGTTGTGCATGATCCAAAGGCAGGGACTACAGAGGGACTAGTGGTGGTCTCAGGTACATCAGACCAAGCTCATTTCGCTCAAAGCCTTCTTCATGCTTTCATTCTTTGTGGTCAAAGTTGATTGCTCTCTTTTAAAATTAGAAGAAGAAAACAGTGAGTACTTTAACTAATTGCTGTTACAAAAAGGTTCTCCATCTCTTGTTCTTTATCTATTATCCAAACTAATACAACAATGTGCCTCAAACTCTGTTGTATTATATAATATCAAATTACATTTGAGCTGTAAACTGTCTATTAACCCTTAATAATCCCACCAAACCGCCTCTGTCGTAGTGTTATAGTTGGCTTACGCTGCTCATTCCGTGCCACTATCTTAAGCGGATGAGCTTCTGTGTTGAAAACCCACTCATCTAATGAAATAACCGATGGAGGCGAAAAGAGAAGGTAAAGATACTTGAGAGTCTCAGCTAAGAAGAAGCTTTGCATCTTGTTGTCTTTAGCACCTGTATTGACCTGAAAAATGAAGAAAGAAACGTTGATGATGTAAAGGTTTTTTTGAAATATGGAAATGGGTTTTTGGATAAGAAGAAACTTACATCCTTCAAGCCTACATATCCAGATTCTATACGAGAATTCTTCTCAAATGCTTGGAATATATTCCATCCCCACTCTTGATATGTCTTGTTACCAGTTAACCGCCAGAGGTAGAAGAGTGATTCAACAGTTTCTGGTCTTAGAATGTTCCAAGATGTTCCAACACTCATGTCCTGAAACGATCATGCGTTATGTGGGTTTAACCAAGCCAAGCAAGCAAAATAAACCTGTTATTTACCAACCTACCTGTCCTGCATTGAAGAAATAATTCTCTCCAGCGAGTTTCGTTGGTGTTGATTGGTAAAAGTTATAACAAGTCCAGGCAAGCTGCAGTAAAATGGAGGGGAGAGAGAGCAATAAGCAGAAAGCAAAAACTTCACTAAAAGCTCTAAAGAGATTCTAATGTACCTCTTCAGCAAGTGTAAGAAACTTTTTTTCGTCATCAGGACCATAACCTGATGCTCCTAAAGCCAACATCCCAGGAGCAAAGCATGCCAATTCATCCATCTGAATATAACAAGAGAGAAACAATGTCAAACCTGCAAAACACTCAAACTCGAAGCGTTGACATTAGATGATGACTTTTACCTTATCGATAAAATTATTCCCATTTTTCTCACGTATATATGTAAATGATGAAGGTGTTGATTTGTTGATCAAGCTTAATAAACCTTTCATTGATTTCTCCCACATTTCTCTGATTCATTGCCACGAAAAAAAAACTAAGTCTTTTTCATTTTTGCTAATACTGAAATACAGCATACAGCTTTACTTACCTATAGAGCTTCACTTCTGACGTTTTGTTCCCTTGCACCCAAACCTTTAGCAGATACTCGTAAAAGCTACAAAAGAAAAACCAAAATATTAGCAACTGCTATAGTGCAAAGTCAAGGTCAGAGAACCCAAGCCACATCTGGTTGAGGAAATTACCTGTCTCCCATGGCACCAAATGTTGTGGTGGAGTAAGATGGATTGCCATTATCAGGATTTATATAGATAGGGAGTAAACCATCCGCAGGGAAGTTCTTATTCAGTTCCGTTATAACCTTCTCTACCTGAGAGACGCATGTTAACAAACGAATCAATAAACCAAAGCAAATGTTTTCTCCTCTTTAACACCTAGTTAGGATATAACAAATATGTATTGCACAATCTCCCATTAGCTTATCTATAAACCGCACATGAAAGTTACAGAGACATGTACCTTCTGCTGATATTTTGGGTCCCCTGTCCTCTGGGAAAGGGCAATAAACTCAAGCTGCTCAGTGCCAGAATCTGCAAGGATACTGGCTCCCTAGTACATACAATACTTGTAACAATTAGCTAGAACTGACAGACCAAATGTACTCACTCAATGATACATATCTAAATCTAGTGACACTTGGTGACACAGATAAGAAATAAAGTATAAGAAACTATAGTGACAATCAAATCTACAACCATCACCATACAAGATAAGAAATGCAAACTGTGCTATAGGATTTAAAAGGATCTAGGACTCACCCCAGCCGCCCACGAAGGGTTGTGAGCACTTCCACTCCTCAAGTTGATGATATTGTAAGGTATGCCCGTTGGAGTGTTCCATGCAGGTAATAATCTGTCTGCGATATCCTTAGCCTTGTCGAGGAAAAGTTTGTCCCCTGAAAGATCATACGTACTGAGAAGTCCCCCTACAACTCTGGAAGAAAATAAAGAGAAAGAACATAAGAAGATGCAACAAATCAACACCCCACATCTTATATCAACCAAGAACTAGCTAATAAAATCACAAATGGTTCTGACTCTTCCTATGACAGATACAGATAACAACCAAAGTAAACCTGTTAAAGCAACCTTATGGTTGTCTCAAACATACTGGCGTCATAGTCCTTGTCGAAATCCAATGAGGTTGCAACCCACCTGCAAATAAAAGACAATGAGCAAATAAAGATTGGCAAAGATAATTATCATGAAGAGCCTGGAGCTAGATACTCACTCTCTGGCTTTTTGAAACTGCTCATGTAGACCCATTATATAGAGTGTATCTAAAGAATCTATCATAGTTGCTCCGAGGCCACCAAAGCTATCAGTGCCATCTTTTGTCCGAGGCTGACAATAAAGAATGAAATAAATAAAGAACAACTTCAGATTTGTAGAGCCCCCATTGTCACTAGATTATGTAATGAACAACATTTGGATTATAGTAAATTTAATACCTGAAGCTCATCTTTTCCCCAAGCATACTTCTCATATGAGCTCCAAGCATGGATCATTGCCTCTTTTACTTTCTGCCTTCGCTCCATATCAACTGGATTTTGTGGAACATCCTTCTGAGTCATCAAAGTTTTACCATTGCCAACACCTTTAAGCTCTTCTAACTAGCACAATATATTACTTAGTTAGCTAAAGAAAGCACTGAAGGCAATAGGATGAGAGGGGAAACATCTATCTTACCATCTGCTCCAACCGTGAAACTTCTTCATTTAACTTATAAACTTCAACCTGAAACAAGACAGAAACTTCGTTAAACCCATCAGAAGGATGATCACAAGAAGAGTCATTCACTTCCTTGAAACAAAAAGTATCATTACTTTTAACATTAGCTACTTTATGCTTATGAATGTCTCTAAGACAGAGCTCTGACTAGATTCTACGAAGAGACAAGACATACCTCATGTTCTCTGGCGAGATTCATACGATCCCAGACCACCATGGAAACAGAGACGAACACGAAGAAGAGCAAAGCCAGACGCTTTGGCCTTCTGAGGTAATACGCTGGATTCAAATATCTCCATATCCCAGAACTAGTTATCGATCTACCTCTCGCCATCTCTCTCACACACACACTCAGCAGAAACAGAGACGAATTGAGGGATCAGATTCCATGAAACAGAGGAAGAAGAAAGCGTAAAGGTGTCAACTTTCGAATCCTCTGATCGGAGAATGAGTTAGAAGAGATAGAGATGAGCTTCCTTAAAAGAATCCCAGTTATATTATATTATAGATCCGATCAAGGTTGACGAAGACGAAGAAAGAATAAAAGAAGAAAACAACAAACATCAGAGAGAAAATAATAAATTATTTATTTATTGGTCCCTTAGCTTTCTTTTTTTATTAAATTGAGTCTCTTTGTCTCTCTTGGTTTATTTTAGAGGTGTTCAATTTGGGTTTTTGTTCGGGTTTAAGTTCAATTTTTTTGGGTTTTTGATTTATAAAAAATAATTACACTTATCACAGTAAAATCATATATACTTTTAATTTTTCTGGGTTAAATATAATTTATATTTATAGCTTATATGATTAGAAATCAGATTAATTAAAATATATTTCTGTATGGACAATTCTTATAAATAGTTATTTTTAAGTTTTTGTCACAAAAATATCACTAAAAAAATAAGCAAAATAGTTTTTTTTTTTTTAAAATTATATTTATTTTTCAAAATCTGAAACTTTATCCCAAAACCCTCATCTTTTAATTCATTTTTATTATTTAATAAAATTTATTTTGTTCATTTTCTTTATTGATAGCTATTTTGGTACAAAAACTAAAAAAAAATAGTCTTATGGAATTTCTCTTATTCTAAATTTTAAAGATAATATTTTTCTCTTATTTAATTATTAAAAATAATTAGTAAAAGTTATTTATTTATTGATCCGTTAGCTTTCTTTATTTATTGTTATCCTGATAAATTAATAAACTGAATCTCTTTGTTACCCCATTGGTTTAGTTCACCGCTCTTTCTTTCTCTAATCGCAGGTGTTCCGGTTCTTCGTCTCTGTTCTCCTTTCTCAAGCGTTGTTCATCGCTTCCAACCTCCCCAAGTTGCCATCTTTCACCGTTGCTCGTCGCGCTTGTTGGGTCGTCCGACATATTCAGTCTCCTGTTCTGTCTTGGTGTTGATTCCACGAATAGGTACCTCATCCAAACTATTGATCTCAAGTGGGTTCTCGTTTGAAATGGTCTGTGTAAGGCTTAAAACGTGCAAAGGTAGAGTCTTTGGTCGGATCTGATTGATCCAAGTTTAGGTTTAGGTTCAAAGTTAAGGTTTTTAGGATGTTATCACTTGAGAAGATTCTCTGCTCTAAACCCCCTTTCTGTTTTCTGTAACCTTATACTTATGGAACTTCTAGTTTTAATTATGTAAGTTTGTTAACAGTCAGGTAAATTGATGAGAAGCAACCATGGATGATGATGAACTTCATGGAAGCAATGGTCGGATGCACATTGGAGAAACTCAAGATCCATTGCATCATGTCCACTACGGACACCATGCTTTGCAACACATCCACAACGGAAGCGGCATGGTCGATGACCATGCTGATACTGGTGGTGGTGGTGGGATGAGTGATGGGGTTGATACCGACGTTCCTTCCCACCCTGGAAACATAACTGACAACCGTGGTGAAGTGGTCGACCGTGGTAGCGAACAAGGAGACCAGTTGACGTTGTCCTTTCAAGGCCAAGTCTACGTTTTTGACAGCGTCTTGCCTGAAAAGGTGGTTTAAGTTGCCGCTGAGTTGGTTCTTTGATTCTCTCCTTGCATTTTTTTAATCTGTTTCAACATCTGCTGCAGGTTCAAGCTGTGCTTCTGTTATTGGGTGGAAGAGAAGTACCTCAGGCACCCCCTACAGGCTTAGGAGCATCTCATCAGAACAATAGGGTATTGGTTAGATTTTGCCTTTGTGATTGAACCTGTCCCTATTGTAGTATACTAGAAAGAGTTTGACGTCGAGCTCCCTTTCAGTTAGAACATTTTAACCATAGTATGCATCAGTGCGGTTGCTGATTAATCAATGGGACAGGGTCTACCTGGAACTCCTCAAAGGTTTAGTATGCCACAGCGGTTAGCTTCTTTGGTCAGATTCCGAGAGAAACGGAAAGAGAGGAACTTTGATAAGAAGATTCGGTATACAGTTCGCAAGGAGGTAGCTTTGAGGTACATTCAACAACTTGGTCCACTTATACATTTTTAGAATTTGCACCTTGATTGCTTTCGGTATATGCAGGATGCAACGCAATAAAGGTCAGTTCACATCTGCCAAGTCCAACAATGGTGAAGCTGCAGCTGATGGATCTAGCTGGGAGTCCAGTCAAACGTGGGCTATAGAAGGTAGCGAGGCTCATCATAATCAAGAAATCTCGTAAGTTGATCAATGCTTTTTAACTTGGACTTAACCTGAACTCACTTAGTGTAGAGATGTTGTGATGAACTAGTATTTGTTTCTTTGCATATCTGACTTTTCTTTCTTTGGAACCTGTAAAGATGTCGGCACTGTGGAATCGGGGAGAAGTCAACTCCAATGATGAGGCGTGGACCTGAAGGGCCAAGAACACTTTGCAACGCATGTGGACTTATGTGGGCAAACAAGGCAAGCTAACACTTGATGCTTAACTGATCAACTCTCTCTCTGTCTTACTCATTTTATAGCTCTTTTGATTCATTGATGTTTCTGTGTAATGACAAGACTTATAATGTTTAGGGTGCTCTTAGAGACTTATCCAGAGGAGCTCCTCAAACATCCCAAAATCTTCAAGTAAATAATGAAGTAAGCAACATGCAGGAGGAGGCAAATCTTGAGGCTGATCAAATGATGGGAACAGTAGCCAATGACATAAGCAACTCACAGTGAGGAAAACACTTTGGCTCTTTGCCATTACACGCAAGAGAAAGATCTCAAACAGAGGCTTGATTATCTCTCGTGTGCTATGTAGCTTTATCATTTCCTTTAAGAGAATCTGATTCGGTTTAGGTTTAACCGGATTTGATCAGTGACAATGTAATAATATAGGTTATAATGCTCTGCGATGTTTGGTTATCTCTTTTTCTGATTCTAAAATGCTTCTTAGTAAAACTGTTGTTGAATTGGTACTATACTATGATAGCCTGATGTAATTTTGCAGTCTGTTAAAAGACAACTAACTTTATTTAAGAGCTCACCAAAATAGTGTAAGCGTTGTCCCAATGTGAAGTGAACCATGTTAACTACCAGGACGGGTCTGAACTTTACCACAATAATGAAAGTAGTAAGGTCACCAAAACCTTTTTTCCAACACATGACCCTTTTATTCTCCTCGTCCACCAAGAAACTCATTACCCTCGTCATACCTTGTGTAACTTAAGTGAAATCCACTACTAAGAACACGCTCCACGACAAGTCTTTGGCCTCATCATCAGCCTTGGTATTGGTCACCCATATCTTCATCTCTAATGGTTTATAATGAACAGATTTCTCAAGTAACAAGGAAAGTTTCTCTTCTCTGACAACAAATAGAACCCTGTGGGATAAAACACGACCCACTTCAGAATCATCAAACCTTAACATTTTGAAGCTATCACATGATTTGTTCTTCTTGTTTCCATATCCTAGAAAATACTTATAGTACATGGTGTAACCGTTACAATGTAGCCTTGGTTGGATCCACCTGGTTTGACCAGTACAAGGGTTCCAAACCACCAGTCTATTGTCTTGGGTCGCACATCACAATAAACCTTCACAGTGGAAGATTTCAGATATATTAACATCTTCTGAATCATCTAGGCTCAGAAGCTTTCCTGTAAACGTAATGAACTGATCGTACCTAGTGTGAATTCCCTGGAAATTGAAGATGAATGAATAAACAGATTCATCATTCTTTAAGACCATCTGTGTGTTGCTGCTTTGCCCAAGTGCTGAGGAAGCTGTAACGGATTCAGGAAGTGAAAAAATAGACCGGTTAGAGAAAAAGATCCAAGAGCTTGTCTGATGCAGCGGCATCCCTAAGTTTGGCGCCAACATAACGACTGCAAGGATTCAAATCATATTGCTTCTAGGATTTGGTTTTAGTTTTATTTTAAAGATAATGATGCTTTATTTCTTTATTGCTTTAATCTTAAGTTTCCTATTCCCTTAGGGTTTGTCAAAGGGAATAGCTATATATACGACTCTAGTCGTCTTGTTTTAGGGACGTTTGATTTTAATAAGAAGAGCTTTGCTTTTATCCCTTGTTTAGATTTGATTAAATTCATCAAAACAGGAAGTTGGTCTCAAAGAGCTATCGAAAGAAACCTTTGATCGATCCAAGAACAGGTCTCGAAGAACCCTAAATTCTTAGATCGACCGTTCACCCATTCGTACGCTGCGCCAGGTTGGTATCAGAGCTTTGCTACGCTCCGAAACTTTCTCAACCCGCTACGATGGTTCGTACCTATCGCCGTTCTCAGCAACAAACTGATGACGACACCCCAGCCACCAAACAATCTATCGCCGATCTTCAAGCCCAAATCGCGACTCTTGTGACCACTGTGACAAACTTAGTCACGCAACGTACGGCCCCTGCAATCTGTCGTGAACGCCTTAAATATGAGGGTAATAACGGAGCCGCAGTGGGGGACAAGAATTCGTTTACTCCAGTTATTCAGCAGCAAGCTCGCAGTCTCAACAACAACAATGATTCAGACTTGGATAATGAGTATGAAGATTTGGATGCAAAACTTTCTGACACTAGAGACAACGAGAACTGTTATGATGTTTTAGTTGGTGGCCCAATTTTTGACGAGGACAGAGAAATTTTTTCTGCGCATATTGTTGATCCAAGTTACGGTTTATTCAACGAAGACGGCATGCAATATAATGAATATTCTTTCATTGGTGAGATTGGTGACCCAATATTCGATGTGATTGATAATGACGATGCCGAAGTTGTTCCAATTTATGACTTGTACGATGAGGATGAGATGAAACAAGTTATGATTGAAAAAGTGGAAGATGAAAGCTTAACTTCTGGTGACCCAGCTAATGTTACGGATACCCCAAAGCTCTTACAAGAATCATATATCAATTCATCCATATTGACACATGAAGATTCTACGACAACTCATGGACGAGAACATGTTGAGAGAGACGACGACCGATATGTGGAGACGCAAAGGAACCAAAATTTTTGTGATGTTTGGAGTAAGGATTGTAAGCGACAACTTGACCGTGAGCCACCAGATCGAAACATAGATAAAGCATATGCAGATCATGGTGTAACGGAGAGTGTTGTAGTTCCAAGATGCAGTAACGCCAAGCTTTTCCAAGAGGATACACACTTTCTCAAAGAAAAGATCATTCATCTTCAGAAGGAACTTGTGTTAGAGCAAGAGAAAAATAAGTTTTTGGAACATGAGCTGCATGAAACACACAAGAAGATCCGTATGCTAAACACGGGATCTGCAACCTTAGACAAGATTTTGAGTATGGGAAGAACAGAGAAAACAACTAGTGGTCTCGGTTATCAAGGACATTCAACTAGCTCACAAACTATGTTTGTACGAGGTTTGTCAGTTGCACCAAAAAATCTTTTATTAGAGGTTCCTGAGGATCAAGATGTGGAGATTTTAAACGTCTCAAAGGTGAATACTCGCTATAGTGAAAGAAGTTTATCTCAACGTCAAGATCATTTATATCGAAGGTGTATGACAGAAGTCACATTTGATATTCATGAAAATCATGGAGGTGCACTCATTGACAAGTTTATCGATTTTATGAGGAAAGATAACGACACAATTGAGCAAGAAAGTTTTACGCTGTCAAGGGAATCAAGCATTGGAGACAGTGCTATGTTACCGGTAATGTGTGTCTCTGCCGCAGATAAAAAAAAATATTTCCGGCCTTCATGGAATTGCGGTAGCTTGAAAAACTTAGTGTTTCGACAAGCATGGCAACAATACACAGATGTGATGCACAATGAACGGAGTAATGAATTGAGTTTTTACTTTGTTAATTTCCGAACTTTGGTGGTAGGTGCTCTGAATTTCTCTCCATGGAGATTGTCAGTTATTTCACCGCTTGAAGTGAACCAAAGCGTAGATTTGAGAAATTTTTCATCGACATACGGGATGAAGTTTATCTCTTGTGCAAGAAAGGATCATTCTGATCTTTTTAAAACTATGAGAAAGAAGTATGACTTTTGTGTCGTTGGGAGGTTGATCTTCAGCCGTGTGACATTTTTTATTGGTGCTTTAGTGGACTTGTTGGAAGTGGAGCCTGCAAGACTGCAAAAAGTTCCTTTTGTCATCGCTTTTCATCAGTGCATGGTTCATTCGTTTTTCTCTTATGTGATCATTCTCACGTGGGATGTGGAGGAGTCTGAGTTTTTGTATCAACTATTAGATCATAAGCCGTTTGTGTTCCTTCCTTCCATGTTTACAACAGTTCTACTAGAGTTCATGTATGCCGTTGGATTGCACTGGAGACCTTATCAAGAGCGGCTAAGGTTCATGTGTATCATAACATTTGGATCATCCGGTGATGTGACAGTCATTCTTACTGCCGAGGTGTCACAGTTTGTTAGACCTGTATGGCTCATGATAATCTCGCGTTTCTCACCTTTGCTCTTACGGCCGTATTGTTCGTTTCACCATGTTCTGTCCAGTATAAGTTTCGTGAAGGTGCTTATACGTATAGAAGCGGAGCTGTGTGCTATCCACATTGGGAGCGTGTGTGTTCAGCCAAGGCTAATATTTGTTCTTAAGTGGTGCTGTGTAACTGTTTTAAAAGCACACGAGCTGATATGGGTCAGCTTGCGGTTTGAACTTTTGTGTTGTCTAAAGAGCAAAGAGCAGAGTTTGCGGACAGTAGTTTTTGGAGAAATATTGGCATATGTTTACATTTATGACAATCATCTTCCGTGTGTGATATCTGACCGTACGGAAGGGGTGTCTCTTATATTGATTCCACATGAGTTAGTGATGACCTTTACCCTTGATGGCAGAGAAGATACAAGGTTGTTTTCAAGTGGAATCGTTATGAGTTATCTTCAAGTGTCTCCGAGTTTATGGGTGCTGATCTTCCCAATCTTTTTGCTTCCAACTGTCTTGCATTGTGAAGCTTTGACGCTGAGAAAAAGATCTTTTCTTCCCCAACAGTTCGGTTCTAGTTGCACCACACACACGACCTTAACTTGGTGGAGTGACGTTACTTGCACGTCAAGCAAGCTTTTGTGTGTCTTGGATGAAGACGTGTCTTTCCGTACGAATACCTCGTTTTCATGGAGTGGTGCTTTTGAATGTGTTCACATCTTCTCACATAATATGGTGGATGGTAGGGAGCTTACGATGCTTCGTCAACGTCTCGAGAAGTTCTACAAAATCTCTTGGTTATGCGATGAATTCTTAACCTGTATTCAAGTCAGGTGGGCTACACATGGACATATTAAATTTCTTGTTGAGGACGTGGAGAGTTCAGCAGAGAGTGTAGCTGCAAGAAAGAGGATGCTTCTATTGGAAGTTTGTGAGCAGATATTTTCTTTGAATGATTCTACGAACGCGCCTGCAGCAGCTGTTCGTCGCAGGCGCCTTGTGTTTGACGTGGGAGATTTGGTGTGGGTGTATTTCACTCGTGATCGTATGCCAGCACACACCTATAACAAGCTGAAATCTGTACAAGTTGTTCCACTTGAAGTTACGGAGAGAATCAATGATAACGCCTATCGCTTGAAGCTTCCTGCCGATATCAATACTTCCGATGTCTTCAATGTTAAGCATCTGTCTCACTATGTTCCCGCCAATACCGGTTCTGATTCGGGGTCGAATCCTTCTAACCCGGGGAGTCCTGATGCAGCGGCATCCCTAAGTTTGGCGCCAACATAACGACTGCAAGGATTCAAATCATATTGCTTCTAGGATTTGGTTTTAGTTTTATTTTAAAGATAATGATGCTTTATTTCTTTATTGCTTTAATCTTAAGTTTCCTATTCCCTTAGGGTTTGTCAAAGGGAATAGCTATATATACGACTCTAGTCGTCTTGTTTTAGGGACGTTTGATTTTAATAAGAAGAGCTTTGCTTTTATCCCTTGTTTAGATTTGATTAAATTCATCAAAACAGGAAGTTGGTCTCAAAGAGCTATCGAAAGAAACCTTTGATCGATCCAAGAACAGGTCTCGAAGAACCCTAAATTCTTAGATCGACCGTTCACCCATTCGTACGCTGCGCCATTGTCCCTGGAATCCAGCACGTTGACATCGAAGCACACGTTTCCATAGACCAATCTCTATAACCTGTAAAAGTTGCTTGTCAAGGTCTGAGTGCATTATCTTGGCCGCAAGACATGGAGTTATGAGGGACCAACAACAGGTAGCTTTGGATACAACACAATATTATATGTTCCAAGAATGTCAACTTAGAGTTTTTAACGTTCAGACATGTTTGAAATCGAACAACGTCTCGCCATATCCTCTATGTTCCTCCTGACTACAGCTTTCACCACTAGACAATGGTGATAAAATGAATGGGATGCAAAAGCTATAAGCTCTGTAACTCAACAACAGTTTTCACTAAAAATCAAATTGGTATGGAACTAACTGCCTTACACTTAGTGAGAAAAGACCCTTTTATAGATTTGGTTGGCAAAACAATTCCCTCATAATAAATTACACCACAAAAGTTCAGCAAAAGCATGAATACGCCAAATGATTCTTCTTCGAGATATAAGGAGAGATGTAATCAGTAGAAAGACCAGACGTCCCTGAGATCTCTGCCGGAACAAGAACTTGAGGCTTCCCTAAAGCTATCCTTTTCCCAACAGTATTGGCATAAAACAGACCAGGAATGGCTGGCACAAACACATCACTCCTCGAACTTATGTAGAAGTCAATAACATTTTCATACTCTGAGTTCTCTAACTCAAGGTACTTAGACTTCTTCTCTGCCGGCATTATCGCCTCCTGCCATCATATATATAAAAAAGAAAATCAAGATTCACTTCAGAGACTAAAAGAATGAATGATCTCATCTCACACACACACCTTAGTAAACGTTTTAGGGAAGATGTCCTTGAGAATGTTGAGGCTGCTCTCCCACCTAGGCTGAGTCAGGTATATAGTCGTGTCACCATCAAACCCAAGCTTCCTCAAGAACACTGCAATCTCTTGCGCGTTGTAACATGTTTTGGACCCCCCTGCACCTGTCTCACGGCAGTTTTTCTTCTCAAGTATCTCAACCCTCAAGTCTATGGCTATGAACCGACCATTAGATTTCTTCTTGAGCCTCTGGATCATGGCCTCCACCAGTTCATTAACTCCAGGCTGCAGCTCCAAGGAGCCAAACATCGCCAAGCAAGAAACAGGGTCTGTCTCACCACCATCCAGAGAAGACTTCCTCAGATTCACAGAAGGGAAGTAGGTTGTGACTCTGATGTTTCCTTTTGATTTGAAGATGGGGCTGATGTGCTCCTTGATGTAGTCTTCTGCAACTCTGGTGGGGACTTTAACAATGGCGATGTCTCTTAGAGAAACGTGGCTTGGCAGCTTCTTCACAACTTTGATGACGCTTTCGAGGCTTTTAACGAGTTTATCTACATCATAGATGTCTTCAAAGTTCCTGTATAACATTCATCAACCACTAAGAGAAACAAACAAACCATAATGTTTAATGAAAAATACAGAAACTAACTAACATTTCATCACCAGGTTTGCTTCCTCTTATGTCAGGGAGCACAAGCGTTGCTCCAAGATGCTTAGCCACCATCACAGCATCAGTTATCTAAAGAAAGATGATGTGACAAAGTTAAACAACATAGAAACAAAGAAAAGGCAAAAACTTTTAAAGGATTACCTGAGAGACATGGTACTCAGGACCATTGGTTAAGGAGAATGTAACATAACCCTTTGAAGATACCGCTTCATCTACAACAAAACATTGAAGCAAATCAGATAGAAAAAAAAAACACAGAAGATTTAAAAATAAAAAAAAAACATAAATGGTCTAATACCAGATTCAGATATTGACCAACAAGATTTAAGATCATTGCTATCCTCCATCCAAGGCCCTTTAGTCCCTTCACTTGATCTAACAAGTCCATCTTCCAGAGATACTTTTGATCCATGGAACTCAATATCATGTGCATCTCCTTGAACCTGCAAAAAGCACAAACACACAAAGACAAGCATTTGGAGTTTTTAGCTAAAGGTTGAAACTTTCAGAATCATTCTCTCCAAAGTTTGAGTCTTTAACAACAACGCAACATCCAAACTCGACCCAGAATGAATAAAACTCTAATCAACCCTAAGACTTGTATAAACCAGATCTGACATTAACAGACACATTTGGGTTAAGTACCTGATTAGCATCAAAGTAATCTCTATGAAGCATTTGTCCGAGCATTACGAACATGGTAATGGTGAGGATTCCAGCCACCACTTGTCTCAAATCCACACCCATTGTGTTCTTCTTCTTCTTCTTCTTACACTCTCCCTTCAATTGAGGAGAGATTAGGGACTGGTTTAAAAGGACAAAAGAAAGAAAAAAGAGACAAGATTTCACGAATCTGAGTCCCTTTTGATGATTTTGTCTAAAAGATATTTTGTTTTTTATATAAGTGAGTGTTTAAGTCTTTGCCTTACGCTCTCTCTATCTACAGACCCGTAACACAGCCACCGACACTCTCACCGTTGATTATGGTATTTAAATCAACTAGTTGATTTTGATTAAACCGGACCTGTACCGATTTTGATTTCGGTTAAACCAGAATTGTATCATATCAAAACCAAAACTGTAAACGAAAGCTTATCTTCAACTATTACTTACCAAGTGAGGGGTGTTGAAAAGCAAATTTTGTCAAAATCCATTTGTAATATTTCCTTAATTTTTTATAAATAATTATTATCATCTTGTAAATATATATCTTAATTTACTAATAGAATCTTGCATTTATACTAGCTTTTTATTCGTACTTCCAAAACACGGGATAACTTTTTTTGTACTAGAGAATACAATAAGTTTTTTTTTTTGCATAAGCCACCATGCATTTATCAATTCTGTAGATGTGTTAAAGATGTAGATAGAGTTTAGAAAAATCAAAAACTAGACTGAAAATATTTGACAAAAGCATATATGTCTTCTATTATATGCTCTATTCTATCCATTTATTATATTTCCTTAATTGTCCTAAATAATTAATTATGATCTTGTAAATATATTTCTTAATTTGCTAATAGAATCTTGCATTAATGGTATATAAAATTTGACAATTGACTCGGTGTCTGTAGTAATCAAGTTTGCATTATTTGAGTACAATTAAGTTTTACTCAAAAAATATTTATTTATTGCACCAAATAAATACCAATGAATAGTATACAAAAAAAAGTTAGTCTTTTTTAGAGCTGGGCAAAAAAAAAAAAATTTGAATCCAAAGAACCGAACCGAATCCAGTAATAATGAATCCAAACTGAAATTGGTTAAATATCCTAATGAATTCAAAATTTTGGTATCTAAAGAACCGGATCCGAATCCGACCTGATCCGAAGAATTTTGGTAACTAAATGTATATGAAATAGAAATATATACTTAAATATGTTAATTATTTTTAGATTTAATATATATAAAATATCTAAAGTATGTATGATATTTTGAAATTGTCCAAATACTTAAAAGTATATATAAATAGTCTAAAGTAAATGGCTAAAATAGCTAAATAATACGTAAAATACCAAAAATACTTAAAATATCTAATGATTCTCAATCTAAATATTCAAGACAAACCAATTATATGTTAATTTTAGGTAATTTTTTGCATATATTATTCAAATTTATCAGAAAAATATTATTTTATTTTTAGGTTTTAAAATAATTTAAATGGTTATCCGAACCTGAAGTGAACCCGCAAAGATCTGAAACGAATCAAATATGAAATTTGTAAATACCCGAATGAGTCTAAAATTTTTAATCCCAAAAATCTGAAATCTGAATAGACCCAAACTAAACTTGAATGGGTACTCGAACGCGGAATGCCCTCACCTAGTCTCTCTATTACAAAGTGTAGGTAATTTTGATTAAAATCACAAGTATTAAGAAAGGTATCTTTTGTTTTTAACATTTAATGAAGTAAAAAAAATGACCAATGATAAATTATATTTTTGGTTTAGCTTTTTTTTTCTTTTTTTGTTTAAATATTATTCTATTACATTATTTTGCATTAGGCTTTGAAAACAATTTACATTGTGAAATATTTCTTTTTCAAATCACTTGTATTGAAAAAAGAAGGATATCAGATTTTATTTGTACACCAAATTAAAAATTCGTTATATAAATAGATATTCCACCTTGACCAAAAATAATAATAAATATACCACATTTACTAAAGTATAAATTATATAACATAAAGTATTCCACAAATTGAAAAGGGGAAGATTAGATATGTATACCACATTTACATACAAATATGTATATATAACACAAAAAGTTACAAAATGTGAATGTAAAGTTGAATCATTATAGTTTTTTCTTAACATACAGTGATTCGTTGAAATTTTACAATTATGAATATATTCATTCTAAAACAATCCGACGACACTAAACTTGTATGGCCACATAGATTTAAATCATGTTGTATGCCTCATTTGAATATCCAAATATGTGACCTATCTGTGGATTGTATCTCATTTTAGAGATTAATTTGGACCATTCTATAAATTTGGAATACTCGTATGTTAATAAAAAAAGTATCTACCTTGTGTAAGGTGTCACATATACAAATACACTATACATCTATTCAAGTTAGGCATGACCGCAAATTAAGTACTTATATTTTTCTTTGTCGTACTTGTTACTTGATTTGTCTCTTGTAAGTATTCAAATTTTTTTATTGTACTTGTACTTTATTTAATTAGTCGAATACTTGCATATATTTTAAATACTTACAAATTATTTCTTAATATTTGATATTTATTTAGGCTTAATATTTCAAAACTAAATGTACAAAACTTATAAGTACAGCTGAATGTGGAATAAATATACTTGTTACTCCAACTAGATCATTTCTCCGCGTTACGCGCGGATAATATATTTAAATTTGTTAGATTTATCATTTTTATTTGTATGTGAATTTTTGTATATTAAATTTTATATACTACTTTTTAAATTTGATTCTTTTTTATATTTTTAGTTTGAAGTAAGTATTTCTATTTTATGTAACACAATTACCTCATAAAATATGAAGAATCAAGTCCTAGATTTTAAAGTTATGTAAAAAATATATAATTATATATAGAACATAAATTATCTTAGTTTAAAAGATCGGAATCTCATCTCGAATAAATTCACGAAAAAGAAAAAAAATACTCCAATAACCTAATTAAAATATAAAACCCTCTTTTTTCTAAAAAAAAAAGCGTACTTAATAATATTTTGTTTACATGTAATAGGTTATTATATAAATACAATTTTCATTTATTTTTTTAAATTAATTATTTTATTTCTATTTATTATATTTTCTCAATTAATTTTTAAAAGTATTTTAAAATTATGTGACTTATTCTATTTTTATAATATTTTGTCAGTTTCTCGTATTTTTTGTGTTTCACGCAGATTTTTTATTGTAAATTACATTCTTATTTTCAGAATTATTTTTATGCTATTGAATTATTTTAAAAAAATCATACTCTTTACAATTAGGTTATTAGTTATTTTTAGAATGGTATTTTTTGTTTGAGATATTTTTCAATTGTGGCTAAAAACTATATGCTTTAAATTTTTCTTTTAAGAGTAGTTAAATAATATGGTGTGCTGTATGTTTTGAGTTCGATGTATATTTTAATTGAATTTGTTTTTCTGTTGACGTATTTTTTGTGGAATTATTGTTATTTTCATCTTAAAACAAAAGAAATATATTGGTCCGAAAAATATTTTCATATTAGTATAGGTTGTCTTATTAACTTTTCATTATTTTGTTGTAAATAAAACATGATGAGAACTTTTGTAATTTGATTTATTAAAAGTTACCTGTTAAAGATAATTATGTGTGCAGAGCCAAATAAATTATAAAATTCTCTATTAACTTTTCTATACTATCACCTCTGTATACTTTATAACATTTAATTTATGCACTTACCTCTTTAAGTATTTAGAATGCACATTTGGTTAATTTACTATGATGTTTCCATTTATGAATAAAATTTGTGTTTAAAAAAAAATATAATACTGTTATATCATCTCAGCTACATCATTCACAATTTCCATATTGTAAAATATGTATATATCTCTGACAAAATAATTTTCTTGTACTTTATCTTGCCGCAGAGAACCATATAAAACTCTCTGAATTACACATCTGAATTGATCTTGGGTCTTAACACGGAGAGCAAAGCAAACCTGCAATTTCACAAAAAAGTGCAGATGTTCCCTTCATGACTTGGAACAAATTAGAAGCAGTAAGGTAGTACACATCATTTTGTTCTCAGATCAATCATATCACAAATGAATTATAGAAGATGTAAGCTTGGTTTTTGATCAGAAAGTACAAATCATTTTGTCCTTTTCAAATATATATATATATATATATGTATATATCTTTTAAAATTTATAGAAGTAATTGATCTGAATGTATACTCAATTACTTCTATATTTGAGTTAATATATAAATTTAAATTTTTCGCTACGCTCAGGATGTAAGCTTCCTTAAATATTTGATTTGATTTTGTTTTAGTAGATTGGTTATATATTATGTTTGAACAATTATTTTGATGAATTATTTACTTGTATATGCTCTTTAAATATTATATATTTGTTGTTAATATATAAATTTAAACTTTCCGCTACGCTTTGGATATAAGCTTCCTCAAATATTTGAGTTGACTTTGTTTTAAATTGGTTATATATTATGTTTGAGCAATTATTTTTATGAATTATTTACTTATATATGCTCTATAATATTGAGAATCAAAGGTGTTGACTAATTTGTATAATACCATGCATAGTTATGATTCTTTGAAGAAAACAGTATTTTTTTATTAAGAGAGTAATTAATTTATTTTATATGCTCTTTTTTATTTCATATCGAATTAGTGTGTATTGCTGTAACTTTTCAGCTATATACTTTAATCTCCATTATTACATCTCTTGCTTAATTATAATATATAAAAAAACTACATCTGTTTATTGTAATATATTGTTTTTTTATCGTAGCTATATAATTTTAACTGCCACAAATATGCTTTTTAGTATTTGTTAACCATATTTTTGGGTTCGTATTGTTAACCAAATACTAAACAAACTACATCTGTTCTGGTTAACAAAAAAGTTTTATATCAACATAAATACTAAAATTACCATGTGTACCAATTGTACTTGAACAAACGAAACCAGAACTGATTAATTAAGAAGTTGAAAGACAATGACTTATTCAGTAAATTGTAAATACTTGGGAACTGGAAATGGAATTGGGAAACTTTTGGCCAGCTTCATTGTCTCCATAGTTGGAGTGATCAGGATCTTTTATAGTTTCTTAAGATCTGGACCTTGTCTCCATAGTTGGAGTGATCAAGATCCTTTATAGTTTCTTCGTGTTGACCAGCGGAACAGTTTGCGGAGGAATCGGTTTGGACACTTCTGAACAGCCTTCGATGGTTGCAGCAGCATCACACCTGTTGGTGTTATCTGGACCAATGTTGTTTACAATTGGGTTTGAGTCCAGAGAGAGATTAGCAGCCCCTCATCATATGGATGGTCCTCACCACCCTACCAACAAAGCTTGTTTGAGTCTAGTATTAGGAGATGTAAAAACAAAACTCAAAGCAAACAAACTAAACCATTGATTATATATATGATATCATCTCATTCATAGATTAATGTTTATAGATTAAAGAAACACTATCCTGCACATCTCGTCTCGAAAATAAACTAAGATTCTCATGTCATCCAGACAGTGATTCATCCTAGATTCAGAGTGTTTTATTATGCACTGATAGTCCATCAGTGTTTCTTCTCTTGCAGACCATTGTACTTCCAGATCAAGAAACTCAGACAAAACAATTCCTTCTACTACGGGTGCCTTAACTCCTATGCTTGATCCATTCGTTTCCTTTATGGCTCTACCTTCTCCTGCATATAAAATCGTTTCATAAATTCTCCTGCTTTACAATAGCAAACAGAATGGGAGTATTTATCAGCAAAAACATTGCATGAATGATGAGATTTGATGTTTTCACCTATCCATCTAAATTAAGAGAGCTGAGAAACCGTTTGTAGAGGGAAGTGGATAAAAGCTTGACTGGATCAGGAGGACTATAGCTGATCTGTTGTTGCTTGCCCCTGAAAACGCAGAAGACTCGATCTCTCGCAGAAGCATTTCTTTACAGTTCTGGCAACAGAGGTAAGGAGCAGAAGCATAATTAAGTTGATTGAAATGCACTCCTAAACCATCACGCCTTGATAGACCAGAAGTGGTGAAGTGAATATCGAACGTCACGGCAACGACTCTGTCTTCACGCAATGATGGCAGGTGAGACACGGTGGATTGATTTCAGATCGGATGAAGAGATCGTGATTGATGCCCATCGTGCAATCGATCAAAGGTACCACCCAAAACAATAGCACCGAACGAATCCGCCGTGGTAATCTTCGAAGCTTCCACTCCTCGCACCTCGTCTTCCCCATGACCTCGCGGCGACGGCCTCTCAGAACTCTACCGAGATCGATGTGACCAGTAATGTTCATTTGCGGTTGGTTGTAGTAAACTCAAGATGTTTCCTTCGTTTATCTGCATAACCCTGTTTTGTTTTCTTGTCTCTGTCCTGACAGAGGAATTATGAAGCTCAAAGGGTATTAAAGGAGAACATGGGAAATAAGGAGATGTAGATCTCTTTGTAACTTATCGTGATTCTCCTTCTCTTGTTTCTTTTTTTTTTGTCTGAAACGCCTATAACCCATTTCTCATGTGTTCGCCATCTTACAACTACGAAAAACAAAATTCCAATTTCCAAAATCATAAATCCAGAAATAGGATTTCTAAGAGAACCACACAAAAGTCGACTACATAATAAGAGTTCACATGCCTAAAGTTTTTTAAAAAAGTGACTTTTGGGTATGGTAAAGGTTTTGTAGAGAAGGAGAGAAGAAAGGAAGAGGAATCAATGAGCTGACTTTTGAATAGAAAATCAAAAGTTGAGAATAGATTTTGCAGAAAAACTGAGAAGAAAGAGAAAGGAATCGATTTTGCCGAATGTTAATGTGTTGACCTAATGACATGTCATAAAACTTGTGTTTGATTGGTCAAATATATTAGCCTACGTGGACAGGCTAGAAACACTCCATATTCACCTTTTAGTATAGGATAAATGTTTAGTCCGTTCAAGTAATATGATTAAGTGAGTGTACATGATTCATATGAAATAAGTACATATTACATTAAATACCTAAAACAAAATTTTATTTTATTTTATTACAATATAATTAGTAAAACAAATATTTCAATGAGTAACACATATTTTTAGGGTAATACATATTTTCAGATTGAGTAACAAGTAATGAAGTAAGTAACAAACCAAATATCATACAATAGTGAAATTTGATATGTGACTTATACTTGCAAGTAATAAGATTTTCAGATTTATTACTTGTCTTTTCAAATCAGTACGAATCAAATAGCGAGTATAAACCAATTAATTTCCTAGGCCTGATAAAGGGAAAAATGGACACTTTATTTTCCTACTTTAATATTCAAGTATTAGTTGCGAAGAATTGTCCTCCAACTAAAAATTGACTGAGCAAAATTGAGAATAAAATAGTCAACCATTAACTCATTAACAGAAAACTAACGGTTTCCGTCATCTTTTTAACGATCAACAATTCTAATAATAGTTTTGTGCAGTAAATGATTTGTTAAGGAATAAATATTTACATACAATACTTCAGTTTTTATTTTCCGATTGTAGATACTTGAGAAATTAAAAACACCAATCCATTAAAAAACACAAAATGAAATTTTTTCTCAAATTAGATAAAATAAATATACAAGATTTGTACCTTCAGAATGAGATTTTTGAGTTTTTTACAATGACATATAAAACAATACAAAATAATTAATGTTGCATCTTATTACTGATGTACATCATGTTTATAAAATCGTCTCTAGATGATTTCGTTTGGTTTAGGCAATCATATGTTGTACATTGGATCTCAAATTTAGACAATTATATGTAATTATCTTTACTTTAGATAATCATATGTTGTGCATGAGCAATACAATGCAAATGTAATTATCTTATATTATTTTATGTGTCTTTAGATTAGATATCTTTTATAATGGTTTTATATAACTTGAGAATCTTTTTAATTAAGATTTATTTTAAAAATCTAGAGGTGATTTTATAACATAAAGTACATCAACAAGCAATATATCGTAACTATAGTTATTTTGTATTGTTTTACATGCCATTGTATAAACTAAAACATCTCAAAAATCTCCTTCTAAAGGTAAATATATCGTTTATTGGTCATATCTAACTTAACATTTTTTTAAATTATGATTTCTTAAAAGAGTTTAGTGTTCAAGACTTTAAATCTTATTAAGAACATAACAAAAATAATGAGTTTTAATTTCTCAATTATTTGCAATAGGTAAATTAAATACTCAAGTATTGTATTCGCATATTTATTCTTCAACTAATGGTTGACTACGGAAAAATTATGATTTAAATAGTCAATTGTTAAAATTTGACGAAAACTGTTAATTTTTGGTTAATCAGTTAACAATTGACTATGTCATTCTTAATTTTGTGCCTGCAACTGTTAGTTGAGAAATATGCGGATCGAAAATACTTAGGAAATAAAATGCTCAATATCAATAATCTTTGTTCAAAAAAAAAGCTACTAATAATCTCTTTATGGATTTTAGTGGTTGATTATATTATTTGATTAATGCCTAATGGGCTTAGTACAAGTGAAAGGATTGCTATTAATAGGGCACAAGAACCAGTCTATATATATCTACCTATTTTCCAGAAACAGAAGGATCGGGACGAAGTAAGATAAAAGGAAGATCGGAGGAGATGGCATCGAGCGCGGCGGTTCCGTTCTGGAGAGCGGCGGGGATGACTTATATAACGTACTCGAACATTTGTGCGAATCTGGTCAGGAATTGTCTGAAGGAGCCTTTCAAAGAAGAAGCCCTAAGTCGCGAGAAGGTTCACTTCTCTATCTCCAAATGGGCTGATGGAAAGCCTGAGAAACCAAGTATGTCTCTTTTCTTTCTAGTTGAATCATGTTGTGATGAGTATATCTGCAATTTTATCTCCGATTACAAAGTTTTAAAACATTCATGTTGATCTGATCACATGCTGTCTGATCAAATTCAATATTTTGTTTGAATTTCTCAATTTCATTTGAGAAGCGAAAACATGAAAAAGATTATAGTAAAAAGAAATTGCGGATATCTTGCATTTTAGATTGAAGCTTGAATGAAAGTTATGCTTTGTTTTTATTTGAGACAATGGTTTTGTCAGTTTTGTACACATTTATGTCCTATCTGAAAATGTATCGTTTCACAAGTTCTTTATTTTTCTAGTGACTATGATTTTGTTATTTATATTTGTAATTCAACAAATCGATCTGCAAATGTATCAGCTTTACCAGCTCTGTATTAGTCTATCCATCATTCTCACATGTTTGCTTTTTCTTGACAGTTTTGCGTTCAGACACACCTGGAGTTTGAAATTTTTAACGTTTAAGGTTAATAACGGTGCGGGAGCAAGAAACTGTTGTGTTACCTCTGCAACAAAGATGATTTTTTTCTATCTACTTTGAGATTGTTAGCAATGGCAATGAAGGTTGAGTGAGATACCCTCATTCCTATCTTAATAATCAAAGGACAATTCTTTATGTTTATCCTTTTGTTTTGCGTCCAAAACTCTTTGCATTTTTTAAAAATAAAAATTCCTACTCTTCTTATAGCTAAAAGGCAAGTTGATGAATGTGACAGAACCGTTAAAAGAGCGTAGGACTCAGCACATGAGAGTTTAACCAATACACTCTCGTCATAAGTTAATAGAAAAAGGTGTTACTGAACCAAAAGCACGCATATATGTTTTGTTTTGTCCAAGAATATAATCATACGTTATATATACTAATTCATACCATTAAGATTTTATTTGATTTACCAGAAACAAAGAAAGAAAAATTATTTAATTAGAAAGAAAAAAAATTACAATTGTTCCAAAAAAACAATTGAGCTTTGGCATATAATCTCAAAAAACATTTAAAACGGGGATGATTCACAACGTTAATAATGCACTACTGTAATGGATTTTCCCAAAATGTTCGTTTTTATTTAACTATAATGCACCTACCAAGACTGGAATGCTATAATAATAGTTCAAGTAAATATTTTATAGAGAAACGATTTGCTTAGGATGTTAATCTCTTCAAAAAAAAATTTTATTTAGAGTTTGCAAAATTCTATATTTGAAATTTAAAAAGAAAATTTCATGTTTACCATTTTCATGGTACTATTATTCATTTTTACACCGTTAAATGGACATTTTCAAATCAAATTTTAATTAAGTGGCAAAATAGTCTTATACCCTTGCTTACTCTATATATAATACATAATTAGTTAAAATAAATAAAAAGGTAAAAAATGATGATTAAAAAATTATGTTTTCAAATCATACTTTTATTAAATTCGAATTTTTTTATAAATTTATTTTTTCGAATTTTTTATTTATTTTGTTATTCAAAATTTATTTTTGAAAATAAAACATTATGTTTGAAACTATTTTTTAATTTTTTAAGTATATATTTATATATTTATTAGAATCATAAATTTCACATTCCAAAAACTATATCATACCTTACCTCATCTTTCAACTCTAAACTCTAAGTTTAGATTAGTTAACGATAGGGTTAGGGCATAAATGTCTTTTACCCTTCATTAAAAATGATGGTAAAAGTGATTAGTGTAAACATGAAAAGTGGTACTATGAATGTGATATTTGTGACAATTTCTCAAATTTAAATGTGTTCTTAGAAAAACTTTAACTTTAGTTTCAAAATTATTTGTATTTTATACCTTAGTCCTTTTATTTGATAAAATCAATTTAAATTCATAAAACTTTTATAAATAACTAGCACATGTATAAAAATATTACAGCAATATTAATTAATTTTATTAAATATACAATTTTAAATATTAATATTAAACTAGAAGCAAAATAACACATTATGTCATAAAATTATTTATGTAATGCATATATGATCAAAATCAAATACTGCAAGTAAAAATGACTCTTTATTTTTACTTATATAATACTATTATATTTTGGAATATACTGTTAGTAAAGTTAAATTTGAATAATAACTAAAGGATAATATTTCGGGAGTAGTGTGCACCAAAATTGATAAATTCAAGGGGAAATTTCATGTTTACAACTTTTATGATATCACTTTTCATTTTTATCACCACTAAAGAAACATTTTCAAAAATACATTTTTCATTAAGTGACAAAAGACTCTTATATCCTTTTTCTCTATATATATAATAAATCATTATTTGTGGCAGTTTCCCAAAATTCAACTAATATAAGAAAGAAGATATCACTTGATTGCAGTGGATTTTTGACTTGCAAACCCCACTATAAATATTTAATTATTAAATATAAATAATAAGTAAATGAAAAATTTAGAGAATACATTGTAACTGCTTTTTAACTAATAAATCTTATTATAGATACTTAAAGATTATTATAGATTATAAAGAAAGAAAAAAACTAGAGAATAAGTTTCAAAATCTTTTTGAATATTTTATTTTTCATAGACATTAGGTATAAACAAAATAATCATATAAAGCATGCTACAAATATCACATTTTAAATTTATAATACATTCATGAAATAGTAAGAATATAAATTATTAATCTAATATGGGAAATTGTCAAAAATACCACATTTATAGTATCATTTTTAATTGGACATTTTACCCGATACCCGAACATGTATCCGAACCTGATCCAAAGAATCCGAACCAAAATAGCAAAATACTCGAACGGATATTGATTTAGGAGAGATTAGATATCCGAACCCGAACGGATAATATCCGAACCCGAATGGATATCCAAAGATACCAAACATATGTATAATTACCCTTATATTTCTTGTTTACATCTCTCATTTTATTTAAAATATGTATATTGATGTTACACGTACTTTAAGATCGTATAATATGCATATAATTACAGAGAAAATGATTTGTCACTCAATTAAAATGTATGTCACGTTTTTTGTTTCATGTATTAACATAAGTTACATTCAAAATTTCAAAACAATAGCCAAATTAATGTTTATTTATTTTTGAAATGTTATATCCAAATCTATCAATAATTCAATCTATTAAAAAATAAAAAACCAGTTAAGTGAAAACTATGTTTTTAAATAGAATAAACCTAAAAATGAAAAAAATAATTACTTTTCTTTCAAAATTTCAATATCCGAACCCAACCCAAAATAACCAAACCCAAACTAAAATACCCGAATCCGACCTGAATTATAGAAATACCCAAACATGTTTTATACTCATGTACCAAAATACCCGAAAATTTGAATACTCGATCCGTACCTGAACGGGTAACGTCTAACGCTAATTGTAAGTTTACCATAAATACTTAATTATTTCCTTCGTTATTTATGGTTGGTTCTAAAGTTCGAATTCATTTTTTTGTTTGTTTCAAGTATATTCTTAACCAGCCGATTTTTTAAAGATTCTTAATATACTTGATATTTTTATCTAGGATATCAATCATTACTAGATTTTTTTATTTTTATTCTTAAATATTTTAGTTTATACTCCCTCTTGATATAAATATATAATGTTTAAGGTTGTTCACACATATTAAAAGAAATTAAATATTTATTTTTATCTATTATTTTTTGGTTTTTCTTTTAGTTAGAAAATATTAAAAAAAATTATTTATTTGTATTCAAATAAAAATATAAAGTATTACATTTAATTTATGTAAAAGTTGATAAAATTTTAAAGAAAGTTTGTTAATGTTAAACCGTCTTACCAACGTTAATATTAAACCGTCTTAAAGAAAGAAATTTTAAAATCTTTTAGTTAGAAAATATTAATTTATTTGTATTATATAGTTTGTTAATGTTTTTGATCAAAAAAAATAAAAGTTTGCTAATGTTAAACCGTCTTAGCAACGTATTATATTTTTGAACATAAATATTTATAATTATGAAAATAAATTATATATAAATTTAATATAATTTACCATATTTAGCTCAATATAATAATTTCCTTTTGTATGATTGATTATGATTATATAATAGATAAAAATATGATATAACTTTTATTTTTTGTTTTATAAACGATAACTGAATATACTAATTTATAATAATGTTTCAAAATTAATTTCAAAATTAGTGTAAATATTCATATTTAATTTTTGAAAACTAAGATCTGGTTAAAATATTTTTAAACAGATTTTTTAGATTTTTAATACATATTTTATATTTAAAATATAAAGATATCAAAAGATATATGATTAAAGTAATTCAAAGATTCTATGTGCTATTAGTTTTAATAAAATACATTTAATAAAAAAATTAAAGGTGGGTCCAAACTAAACAATCACACATAAAAGAATTCATGACTTCTATTTTAATAGAATAGCTTATGCTAAGTATCGAAATCTATACTATTTTAAAAACTTGGTTACAAAGCAATATCATTCAATTCGAAAATTTAAACTAATTTATATACCTAGCGTGAAAATTGGAGTAAACCCAAAATATTAATGTGTACATGCCATGACAAAAAAAAAATTAATGTGTACATGCATGAGTCGACAATCTCACTTTTGAAACCCATTCCAAACGTTTTTAATCTGTTTTAAGAATAGAAACAAATAATTTTATACTTATATTTTAAAATCTTAAAAATTAATTTCTATGTGTATCAGTATATTATTTTTTATATTATGATTCATGACTATATGAATATTTTTCAAAATTGTAAATACATTAGATCATCTTATATAGAAACACATAATTTTATCATTAAAAATACTTTTAGAACTTTAAAATGAAATAGATTATGCGTTTTCGAAGATGCATGTCAAATCCTAGTTAAATATATAAAGGATGTATATCATAATAGATATTCCCAAAATTGATAGATTTATTTAGTTATAATGAAATACTAGATTTTGACCCGCGCAGGCGCGCGGGTGTATATTTTGAAAAATATGTTAATATTTGTTTTTCATGTAATTATTAGGATTTGGAAAAATGAATCCGAAGAACATAACCGATACCGATCCAAAAATATAGTACCAAACCCGAACATAAATTGATTAAATATTCGAATTATTCAAAATTTTGTTATTTAGAGAACCGAATCTGATCCGAACCGAAGTATTTGGATATCCAAATTTATCTAAAAATAGATTTATATACTTATATATATTAATTATTTTTAGATTTAACGTATATGAAACATCAAAAATGATACTTTTAAATTGGTTTAAATACTTGAAAATATATATAGATAGTCAAAAGTAAATATCTGAAATAGTTAAAGTATACTCAAATCACCAAAAATACTTAAAATAATTATTGATTCCGTATCCAAAATTTTAAATCAAGCCAATTGATATGTTAAGCTTAAGTATTATAACGTATGTTATTCAAATTTATACGTAATATATTATTTTATTTATACATTTTGATTTTAAGATTTTAAAATATATAATGATTTAAGATTTTAAAAATAATTTAAATTAGTTATCCAAACCCAAACCAAACCCGCAAAGATCCAAATCGAACTCAAACCAAAATTTAGAAACATTCTAATAAGGCTGAAATCTTAGACCCCGAAAACCCGAAATACAAACCGATCAGAACCAAACCCGTAAGGGTACCCAAAAACCCATCCCTAGTCATTATTATATATCGTATTTTATCATCATATAATTAATCGTATTTTATATGTACCATCATATAAGTAATCATATAATTAATAGTATTTTATACATACTATCATATAAATAATTACATATATTATATTTTTTAAACTTAATATGAAATATAAAAACCATAATTTGAGTTGGTATTTCAAATTAGGCTTTGTATTATATTTTTCTTATATATATTGACAATATTTTTTTATAATGGTTATTGAAAAATAGTTTAGTAAAAATCTATTTTTGAATATATGTATATTTCTGAATCAATTTTTGATATAAATCAAATTTGAATTATTATTTTGATTTGAAATATGTATATAAAGTTTAAATTTTGTTTTATGGTTAGTTTAGAAAAAAAAATTAGGCAATTAGATTGACCCATTTTGGTATATTTTAAAAGTGGCCTAGATAACTTTCAATTTTCTTAAAAAACATAAGCCCATTACTTTTTTTCTTAATACTACTATCCTTGTTTTCAAATAAAAATATTTTTTTTTAAAAGACTGCAATCCATGTTTCCAAACACTCTAAATTTTTTAATAGTCCTATTCAAATCTCCAAACACTCCAATTTTGTACTTGAGTTTTAATAAGATAGATATATAAGGGATGTGTATCATAATGTATTTTTCTAAAATTGGTAGATTTATTTACTTATAATGCATATATACCAATAATGGAATGTTTATTGAGAATTGCTTCTTAATTTTTTTTATCATAAAACTAGAAAAACAACGTGCAAGTAAAACTCAACAAAGCCAGTGGCCAGTGCTTGCAAGTGCCTCCCACGCGCTCACGCATCGCGTAGATACCTTTTCGTCGACATCATTGTCTCTCGATTTTAACAATTTTAATTTCCCAAAAAATTAATAATAAAACGTTCCTTTTCAGTGTCCTCTCACTTTCTTTCGACGAAGGAACCTTCACTCCCTTTTCGATTTTTGATCGCTGCTTCGAAGAACCAATCAAAACCCTAGAAGACGACGAAGAAGACGACGACGACTCCTTCTCCTCCTCCATCATAACTCTCGAATCTCCGGATCGCGAAAACCAGCGCTTAACCGAAGCGATGAAACCGGTTCAATCCGCTCCGGTTAAGAGCCGTCCCCGCCGCCGCCCAGACCTCTCCTTACCTCTCCCTCAGCGCGACGTCTCCCTCGCCGTCCCTCTCCCCCTCCCACCGACATCCTCCGGCTCCTCCTCCTCCGCTCCTTCCTCCGCCGGATCCTCCGCTCCGAAAAACTACTCAGATCTAGAGCGTGGGAACCGGATCGGGAGCGGAGCAGGCGGGACGGTGTACAAAGTGACACACCGTCCCACCTCCCGCGAGTACGCGCTCAAGGTGATCTACGGAAACCACGAGGAGAACGTCCGCCGCCAGATCTGCCGAGAGATCGAGATCCTCCGAGACGTGAACCACCAGAACATCGTCAAGTGCCACGAGATGTTCGACCAGAACGGCGAGATCCAGGTCCTCCTCGAGTTCATGGACGGAGGTTCTTTAGAGAACCGCCACGTGTCGAACGAGCGTGACTTGGCTCACCTCTCTCACCAGATCTTGAACGGCCTAGCGTATCTCCACGGCCGCCATATAGTCCATAGAGATATTAAGCCCTCGAATCTGCTCATCAACTCGGATAAAATAGTCAAGATTGCTGACTTCGGAGTGAGTAGGATCCTGGCGCAGACCATGGATCCGTGCAACTCCTCCGTTGGCACGATTGCGTACATGAGTCCTGAGAGGATTAATACTGATTTGAACCAAGGGAGGTACGACGGTTACGCTGGGGATATCTGGAGCTTAGGTGTTAGCATTCTTGAGTTTTACCTTGGGAGGTTTCCTTTCAATGTGAGTAGGCAGGGGGACTGGGCGAGTCTTATGTGTGCTATCTGTATGTCGCAGCCGCCGGAGGCTCCGGCGACTGCGTCTCCGGATTTTCGGAATTTTATCTCGTGCTGCTTGCGGAGGGAGCCGGCGAGGAGGATGACTGCGACTCAGCTTTTGCAGCATCCGTTCATACGGAGGGCTGTGAGTCAGGGGCAGAACAGGTCTCCGCAGAATCTGCATCAGCTCTTACCTCCTCCTCCTCCTCGTACTCTGTCTTCGTCTTCTTCCTCCCCAACGACGTAGCGTTCGTCAACTGGTTGTTGCCTTGTTGGTCAGTGTCTTTGTACTTTTGAGTTCTTGGTTTACTTTGTTCTTGAATGTTGTCCAATTTTTGCGTAAGCTTTGCGTAACTTTTATCAAGAAGGGCAATGACTTTTGCTTTGTATCCCAAACTGTAGCTTTTGTTGAATTCTCATAAAGGTTTTATGTCTTTTCTTTGTTCTTTTGCCATTTATGCTTCTCGGTTTGGATCTATCTATGTATGGTTAATGGCTTGAGTGATCAGGGTTTAGTTTTGTCTGATAATGTTCCTACACTAAAGCTTGATCAGACGAACTATGTCATTGGCTTGTGTGTAACTGAAGGCAAAGCAACTCGTAACTCCTACTCATGTTTTGATTCTATGTTTCCCTCTGTGTTGGGAGAGTCATTGGTTGGTTCTAAGAAATCATATGTGCAATCCTTGACCATCCCGAATCCTACTAATAACCATGTCTCTGGCTTTTTGTACTCTGCACTCTCTAAGCTGAACTAGTTTAATAGTACTTGTTTTTCTGGCAAAGTGTTATGAGAATAATGAAATTTTGATAATATGACAATGAGTGTTGAGGAGTTGATTATGTCTTGTTTGACAGTCTCACTCTCAAGAGGACAATCGTCTATAACTAAAGACTGTATAAACAAAATCGCATAATCCGAGTAGCTTATTTTGTGGAGAAGGTCTGGTGGTTTTCTCTAGTACAAGTTACGTGAAACCCAAAATAACCACCTTTGTTAGTTGTTACAAAGGCTCAATACATGAATCAAAATATTACAAGAACAAAAAAAGGAAACAGGCATTAATTGATTCGTATGAGTTCATCTCCTTCGTTGGGGCCAAACAGTCGTTTGTATATACACACTAGGGATTAACCCGGGCTACGCCCGGGATTTTTTTTTTCTTTAATTTAAGTTGTTAAATTATTTATATTTAGGTTATGATATATATTTATATAAATGTTAAGATGCATGTCATAATTAAAATTTATTTTTAAATTATAACACATTAAATTAACATATTTTTTACTATTTAAATATTTTTTTGAATTTTGTTGGCTATCTAGTTATCATATTTATCAAAACTATCTGTTGAGTGTTGGAATAAATGTTTTAGAAATTTAATCAAACTGCAGAGTATTTTCGGATCGACCACATGCTCAACAATCGATCGATCCGTAAAAAGATGGTCGATCTACTTAGCCAGGTAAGTACAAATTTAGCAAAAATATCTTTGATTTTTAAATATTACTATTCTTTTGAATATTGTTTTTTTTTAATTGTATTTTCTGATTAAATCATTGTATTATAATGTTTATGTAAATATTTTTTTGTGATGTTTGAATTTGTGTTGTTCGTATACTTAACCTAGGTGATATTGATGTTTAACAATTTATTGTTTTCTGGAAATAGAAAATAATGATATATCAAAACGTATGTAATACTTATTAAATGATAGTATAATGTAAATTATATCCATTATTTGAAAATACCATTTGTTGTTTTTATTTTATTTTTAAATCAGAAATGATTTTTATTTAAAAACATTATTCATATATAATATAATAGTTTAAGTTTGGAAGATTAATATATATATATATATAAATTATGTATATTTTAAAAATAATAATTTAAGATATTATATATTGAGTAACTGAATAAAAGCTGAATTTCTTATTTTGAAAATCAAATATTTATATTTTTTGTCTTCATGTTATACTCACCAATCCATCATTGATATTTATAACTCAGTATGTTTAAAAAAAAATAGTTTTAAGTAATAAACAAATTTAATAAATTAAATTCATCACCTATAATGTTATGTAAACTATATTTGAAAACTCTCTAAAATTGTATTTTAAGCATAATATTACTATTATTTAATTTAAGTTATTTTAATCATAAAAAATGCTAAACCAACTTAAATTATATTAACAATAGGACCATCCTAAACCGGTTACTAAACCAAAAACAATACTAAACCAACATGATGTAATGGTTTCGGGATAAACGCTTGAATAGTTATTAATTGTAATGGTTTGATCATGAAAGAGTTAGTATGAATATTAACAATAAAATTATTGATTAGATTAATTTAAATTTGTAAGAATACCTTTGAGTCTATGAAAAGCAATTCAATTCCCATGAATAAGTTTGGCTTTTGGAAGTTGCGGGTTTTCCAACAATGAATCCACCTAACAAAAAGTTCGTTGTTATAAAAAATCTCCTTCAAGGTCATTAAAAGTTTTTGGGACGGCAAGAGTTGATGGTGAAACCATTTTTTTGCTCGAGTGTTTTGAAGTTTTCCTTGATAGTGTGAGGTTGATGTTAATGGAATAGTGAGTTTTATAGAGACTTTCTTGATGTAAAACTATACATTTTTATTTTTTTTGTTTAATATGGTATTTCCATTTTTATATAGTTTACTACCATTTTAAAATAGATGTACATTTTAAGATAGATGTTTAAATTTTAATGTACTTTTTCCATTTTTTTAAATGTTTATTTCCATTTCTTATATTTTTTATTTACATAATATCTATATTTTATATTTTAAAATAGATATTTAAATCTTAATGTACATTTTCTATTTTTTTAAATTGTGTATTTAGTTTTATTATATATTTTACATTTTACATTTTAAGATAGATGTTTAATGCTTCATGAACTTTTCCATTTTTTTAAAAAAATTGTATATTTACTTATTATTATTTATATAATTCATATATTATATATTTATATTATTTACTTATTATTTATTTTCCTGTATATGTATTTCCATTTCTTGTACTTTTTATTTACTTAATGTCTCTATTTTACATTTTAAGATAGATGTTTAAATCTTAATGTATGTTTTCCATTTTTTTTAATTGTATATTTCCATTTGTTATACTTTCTATTTACGTAATATCTATATTTTAAATTTTAAGATATATTTTGAAATCTTAATTTAATGTTCCATTTTTTTAATTGGGGATTTACTTATATTATATATTTACTTAATATTTATTTTTCTTTATATTGTGTATTTCTACTTCTTATACTTTCTATTTACTAATAATTTTATAATTTAAGATAGATTTACATTTTAAGATAGATGTTTAAATACTAATGTAATTTTTCCATTTTTTTCAAATTGTGTATTTCCTTTTCTTATACTTTCTATTTGCGTAATATCTATATTTTTCATTTTAAGATAGATGTTTAAATCTTAATATACTTTTTCCAATGTTTTTAAGTTGTGTATTTCTTTTTCTTATACTTTCTATTTACTTAATATCTATATTTTACATTTTAAGATAGATGTTTAATATTTAATGTACTCTTTCCATTTTTTTAAAATTGTGCATTTACTTATTATTGTATATATAATTCGTATATTAATATATTTATAATATTTAATTATTATTTATTTTTCTATATATTGAGTATTTCTCTTTCTTATACTTTATATTTAGTTAATATTTATATTTTATATTTTAAGTCTTAATGTATTTTTCCATTTTTAATGTAAAACGGTAATATTTAATAGAAGAACTTGGACAAATAGTCAAATAGTTATATTTATGTTTTTTTATTTTTTTTATAAAATGGTAATGTTACATTATGGAGATAAGCCGTTTTTTTAAGTGTAAAATGGTAATATTACATATGTTTAATGTAGTATTTTCATTTTTTTATCTTGTATGTTTACATATTATTTATTATTTTTAAAATTATATATAATGTTTTTTTTACAAAATAGTAATGTTACATTATGGAGATAAGACGTCTCTTTTTTAGTGAAAAATGGTAGTCTTACATATGTTTAATGTAGTTTTTCCATTTTTTATATTGTATGTTTACATATTATTTATTTAAAATAAAAATGTAAAATGGTAATCGTACATATGTTTAATGTAGTATTTCTATTTTTTATGTTGTATGCTTACATTATATTTATTATTTTCCAAATTATATATAATGTTTTTTATTTTTTTTATAAAACGGTAATGTTACATTATGGAGATAAGCCGTCTTTTTTTCAAGTGAAAAATTATAATCTTACATATGTTTAATGTAGTTTTTCCATTTTTTTATGCTGTATGTTTACATATTATTTTTAATTTTCGAAAATTAGTAATATTAAAATGTAAAACTATATTTTATGCCATGTGTCATCTTACGGGAGAAGTTTTTTTTGCTGATGTGGACGCTTTATGGAGCCTCAAAAGGTCCCTTTTATTAGTAAGGATTGAAACATGTTTTGTTTTTCTTTCTTAGTTCGTCAACCCATATGCTAATTTTAAATTAGATCTTTCCTCAATATTTTCCTCGATGGAGCTTTAGGAATGTTATCATTGAAGGACACCTTTGTTTGTTTTCTTGTAAACCACAACCTGTATGATAAACAAATTTTGCATTAATTCACGCGGGGGCGGACACAGAGAGTGTAAAATCGAGATACAGCGAAAACACAAGGCACAAAGTAATTCCAAGAACTCGTATATCTTTTATTAGAAATTCTTTACACAATCTCTTACAGATTTGTTTGATCTGAATTACACAACTCGACACGGATCAATTTCTAACAAACCCAACTTACTTGACTCAACACCTGTTGATCAAGTCTACCAATTCACTCAGCTATGAAACCCCAAAACCCTTTGTGTTTCTCTCTGAGAATTACAACGTGAAAGCTCTAACCCTAATTTTAGGTAAAACCACCATATATATTAAATAATATTTTCCTATTATCTAATATAATATTTCCTATATTTTAGCATCACCAAATATTTCAATTTGTGATCTAATAACATTCCTTTAATGCTTATTTTGTCAACCAAGCATATGGAAATATCACACATCATCGCATCTTGACGTTTCCTTTTTATTCTCCGAAGCATGTGTCACACATTACTCTTTATGTGTAACACATGTACACGAACCAAAACTCCACCACAGCAGCAACCTATCAAGCTCCAAGTTCTTGAGCTTACATTCTCTCCCTTTTTCACTGAATTTTACAACTCAAGCTCAATAACCTCTAAGCACAATATGCATCATACATCCTATCAAAGTATTAACTTAAACTCCCCCTGAATCAAGTACCATCTCCCCCTGCTTGAGTGGAAAACTCTGTGAAAAACTTCATGATACTTGTTGGACCATCAAAACCCTCAACTCCTTCTACGCCATCGAACTGGTTCTTCAAGTTCAGTATATTGATCAACCATTCGAGTGTATGACACATTGGTATGCTCGTGTGACACACCTTTCGTAAATTTGGGATACAGATCCTTCTTAGCTATCCATACATATCCATGCCTTCTAGGTTTCACATAACAAAGGTTCATCCTCCAAGCTCGCTTAATCTGGTGTCTTCGAGAATAACAGAAATCAACCTTATGACCATGATTCCCACAAAACAAACAACCATTCCTCCTATTTATTGCAGGCTTTGGAGAGTGTAGTTTTGTCTGAGCATTAGGTTCTTTTTTCACAGGTGTAGATGTATGTCTTTTCTCAGCTTTCGAGCTACTTTCAAGGTTAGATGGAGTACCTTTTACAAACTTGATAACATCGACTGAAATAGCTTGATCTTTTGGAGCAGCACCCTTGTATCCTAAGCCCCAATTCACCTTTGGAGGTTGTCCAACTGATAATATCTGATCTAAAGTTTCAGATCCTCTGTTCAACATCCTTAACTTCTTGTAATTTTCACTGAGTTCTCTTTGCAGCAGCTGACTTTTCTCGCGTTCCTCATTCAATAGATGTTTCGTCTGATCATATTTAGTCTCCATACTCTTTAGATTGTAGGCCTGCTCAGAGATTTTCTTCTGTGAACTATGTGGATCAGACTCCTTCTCTTCTTTTGACACTCCAGTCTCAGATTTATTGTTGGTTTCCAACTCTAGAATGTTCACTTTTGCTTTCAGCATTATTGTATCTTTGATCAGCTGAATATTTTCTTCACTGAGTTTAGCAAATTGACCAAACAGAACCTGATACTCAGCTAGAAGATCCACATCTATATCACTTTCTGCATCACTATGTGACACATCGGTGTTGGTGTGTGACACACACGACGCACGAAATTCACCTTTAGTGATGTCTTTTTCAGACCCCATAGCTCCATGAAGAGCCACGAAATTTAAAGCATCTTCTTTTCTTTCTGGCTTTTTATCATTGCAAATTCTCCTCATCTTCATCTTCTTTGTGTTCACACAATCTGATTTTATGTGCCCATAACCATTACATCCATTGCACTTGATTTTGTTTCTCTTGAATGATGGACAATTTGTTTTGACATGTCCAATACCATGACAGTTAAAACACACCGCTCCCTGCATTTTACTTTTTTCTTCTTCTCTAGGCAGTCTGTCGTTGGACATCTTATACAAGAGATTCATGGTTTCTTCAAGTTTCTGAATCATCAGGTGAATAGATTCTTCAAGTTTTTGAGCTCTTTGGATGTCTTCATCAACTGTAACTGTAGAGTCTTGAGCAGGCTTTGAAAACTTAGGTTCTAGTTCCATCTCCTCAGCCTTTAATATCCCTACTACCTCAGCAAACTTGAGTTCATCAGTGTTCATCGTCAAGTTTATTGCTGCTTTATGTGCTGCAAACTTAGTAGGCAAACATCGCAAAAACTTCTTCACCAATTTTGCATCTTCGTATTTTTTACCTAAAACTTGTGATTCATTGGCTATGGAGCTAAGCTTTGCACAGAAATCTCCTATCTTCTCATCATCAGTCATCCTTATGTCTTCAAATTGTGATGCAAGCAAATCCAATCTTATCCTCCTAACTTTCGCAGTACCCTCAAAAGCATTTTGTAGTATATCCCAAGCCTCTTTAGCTGATTCACATCCCTGTATAAGCTCAAATTGCTTTCCATCTACAGAACTAAAGATTGTATCCAGTGCTTTCGCATTAAACCTTGAAAGTTTTTTCTCTGTTGTAGTCCACTTTGTCTTCGGTTTAAGTGTCTTCAAGCCATCTTCTTGCATCACACACGGTTCTTCCCATCCAGATTGAACAACTGTCCAGATATCTTCATCAGCTCCACGTAAGTTTGCTCTCATTCTCACTTTCCAGTACCCATAATTCACATCATTCAGCAACAACATATTATTTGCCAAAATCGCCATATTCTCTTCTCAGGATCACACCTTGGTTCGAAGAACTCTTCTTCGTTTAGATGTCCCGCTCTGATACCAAATTGTAAAATCGAGATACAGCGAAAACACAAGGCACAAAGTAATTCCAAGAACTCGTATATCTTTTATTAGAAATTCTTTACACAATCTCTTACAGATTTGTTTGATCTGAATTACACAACTCGACACGGATCAATTTCTAACAAACCCAACTTACTTGACTCAACACCTGTTGATCAAGTCTACCAATTCACTCAGCTATGAAACCCCAAAACCCTTTGTGTTTCTCTCTGAGAATTACAACGTGAAAGCTCTAACCCTAATTTTAGGCAAAACCACCATATATATTAAATAATATTTTCCTATTATCTAATATAATATTTCCTATATTTTAGCATCACCAAATATTCCAATTTGTGATCTAATAACATTCCTTTAATGCTTATTTCGTCAACCAAGCATATGAAAATATCACACATCATCGCATCTTGACGTTTTCTTTTTATTCTCCGAAGCATGTGTCACACATTACTCTTTATGTGTAACACATGTACACGAACCAAAACTCCACCACAGCAGCAACCTATCAAGCTCCAAGTTCTTGAGCTTACAGAGAGGACCTAGGTGTAGCATTTGCCCCACACTAACTTTTGTATTTTCTTCAATAATTAGCTTACAGTTTATCTAAATGCCCTTATTGTATTTATTCTTTATAATGGGTGCCCCATATTCAATATGTTGTTGGATCCACCCCTATGTTCACTCGAGCTAGTTAACCACCAATCTAGCAAAGGCCAACGGATGGACACGAGTGTGAATGATCTGCGCTCCTTTTCGGTACTAATGCGTAAGAGAGCCAAAGACAAGAGAGTATAAAGAGAGCGAATACCTGTTGATGCGTTAAACAGCAAAAGACTGACTGTGCCTCCATACAAAATTGATGTTTAATCAGATTGAATATTTAAATAAAAAACAATTTACATTGGCAATAACCAAAAAATCAAAAGATTTCCGAGTCAAGACATAGTTATCATATTATTAGTGTCTTTTTTTTTTAATTAGTCTTTATATACTCCATATCAAAAATGTGGAAATAACTGCCTATTCATGTGAGAAAATGAACATTTCCACTGATATAAATGGATAAAAACAACTGAATACTGTGAAAGAAGAATTCTAAGAACACATCCAATGATTAGAAACTTTCTATGAAGGTTTCTAAAATAATAAATTATTAGTATTATAATTATTTATTTACGTTTTATTTACTTTAAATTAGTTAATCATCTATTTGGATGACATGTTTTTTTAGTATCTCATAGTTTCTTAAGAACTCATAAATAAGAACTTTTGCTCATTTGTTCTTTTAATTTCATTTTTATAAATACTAAAAATTCCTCATGATACTGCTATTGAAGATGCTTAAAACAACTAAAATTTAAAAAAAATCTGTATCCACTAAGTTTATTTATATATTTTATTGTCACATTAGTCATATATACGGAGAGAATGGTAAGTTTGGACATAAATGTGATTTTTCTGCATTAAAAATGTTAATTTCTAATTTTTAAAAGAGAAAAAGACTAAGATAGCATCAAACCAAGTTTTTGTTCCCAAAGTAGCACTCAAAGCTCAAAGTCACAAAAATATGTTTCATTAAAGAGGTAAATATACACTTATATCTCTTGGGTTAATTAATCCAAACCTTAGGGTTTAGAGTTAAGGGGTGATATTTTGGAATTTAAAATTTTACAAACAATAAATACTAAAATAAAAATTTCAAAAACGGTATTTTAAAATTATAAAAAAAAATAAAAAAAAATTGAAAAAAAAATAAAAACAAATTTCAAAAAAAAATTATAAAAATTTCGAATCTGAAAACATATAATCTGAAACTATAAAAAAAAAAAATTTCATTTTTTTATTTTTTTTATTTTTTATTATTTATTTTTGTTTGTTTATTTAATTTTAAACCAAGGGTATTATGGATATTTTACCTTTTAATGAATGTTATTTTTATGACTTTCTTCTTCTAGTACCATTTTTGAGACATAAACTTCAAAATGTGCTATTATTGACAATTGCCTTTAAAACTACAAACTCCTTCCATATAAAGCATAAAACCAAAATATCCACACTTGATAACATGTGTTGAGAGAGAGAGAGAGAGAAGAAACAGTGGTGTAGTGATTTTATTTGTTTTGTCGATATCAGGGAATCATCTGATACTCTCTTCTTCGATTGATTCGCTGCATCTGTAATTCCTCACAGTCCTGATCGTCGGATCACCCATTTAGCTTGACACATTGATAAACCCAGAGATTGAGCTTATCTGAATAGAACAGAAAAGGGAGAAGATTGACGAAGAGCAGAGGTAGAAGAGAAGTTAGAGAGGAAGAATTAGGGATTTACCCAAATGTTTGTTTATGATCGTAATCGATAATCGTTTCTGGTACAATATAGAAGACTTAAATAGACTAATAAAGCTTATGGACTTGATAATTCAGAAGCCCAATAACCATCTCCCGAGGCCCATTAGTGCTTATCAATACTCCCCCGTTAGAGATCCGACTTGTCCTCAAGTTGGCAATGCGCTAAGTCATTCTTGTAAGTTGATACTTGATTCCACTTGAACAGACGACATGTTTCCGGGGGTCTCGGTGATTGGAACCAGTCATTGATGAAGTTGAAAGTCCATCTAAAAATCACCTGCATCTTCAGTATTGACAGACTTGTTATAGCAATCTTCATAGCATGAGAACCCTCAAATAGATCACACGTTTGAGAACCCGTTACTCTCACGCCTTTAGTGTTTATAAAGGCCATGAAATTAGCTTCAAGAACTGCAGACAGAAACTCAAACATTGGCCAGAACGTAGCAAACTCCGTCCCAAAGAGCTGAGTAGGCAAATCTCGGTTTCCACAACCCATGACACATCTCTCATTGTTCCACGCCCTTCTTGAGCAACCATCTTTTCCAGTCTTATCTCTCATAACCTCCATCAGTATGAAAGCTTCGACAGTCCTGACATCTATACTTATCAATACTCCCCCGCCGGAGATACCACTTGTCCTCAAGTGGACCAGAACAAACGCCGTATCCAACTTCTTTATTCTCGAAACAGTGTTGTAATCCTTAGTTGTGGGCACTGGATTCACGTCTGATATGAGTTCCGGACGGAAAGCATAAGTAGTAGCCTCCTCACTGACAATTCCAAGCACAACAACCAGCTGCTCCGGCGGTCTAGGAGGTTGGAACCAATCATTGCCACTGACCACCATGGTCAGTTTTCTGGTCGTTGCAGAGCTATTCCCCTCTTCGTAACAGACGTTTCTTATGAGAATTCCAAGCTGCTTCTCTCTTCGTACATATTCAGACCGTACTGAACCATCCATCTCGTTCTTCTTCTTTGGATTGCTCTTAAACATGGTTCTAGCTTCAAGTATCTTATTCAGCTTGTAGTCGTCTCCGCAGTGGTTCATGGAACCGACAGAGAACAGTGGTTCATCCCTTGTAGCTAGCTGCTTCTCGAGACAAGACTCCACCATATTATACTTGTTCCCCTTAACAAGTACAAACCTTCTCAGAATACCCAGTCTTGCATGAAGAACATTACTTTCCCATGAAACAGCCACCGCATTGTGTGAAATAAGACGGTTCTTAACCAACTCGGTCGCACACTTCAGTTCTGTATTCTGAGCATTCACCAATCTTAGTTCTTTCTTCAGAATCATTGCTGTGAAATCTGGACTCTTAACAGCGAACAAATCTGCCTCGCAATCTTTATACGCAAATCCAGACAAAGATCCACTGGAAACACATTCTTCTCCTAGAGTTCCTGGTTTCATCACCTGAGAAAACTCTTGTGAAATTCCATGGAAATTGCTTTTTCTGACCTTTTTCAGGAGCCTATAAGCTCTATCACGTGTTGAGATTCCACCAGGTTCCCATACTTGAATTGCCGAGTAGAACCCACAAAGTTGCTTCCTAAGAGAAGTCTTCATGAACCACCATACCCACATCTTCACACTTCTTGAGAATCTGAAACTCGTAAACCCAAACCCATGTCTCATGTGCAACTTTATTATCCTCAGACCATTCCTCCAATAGTGAATCTGTCCTAACTCATCTTGCGGACTGTTCTCCTGGCATGTTACAACTGGATCCCACACTCCAAGCTCACGAACAGGGACTAACTCGTCACAATACTCAACTCCATTGAGCAAGTGAGCCACTGAGCATCGAATAACGTTCATCCCCTTTAAGCTATCATCAACGAAACTCCATAAGGGTGGAGCCTTCTTAGATAACCTGCCTGGCTTCCACAAATGGTTGGAGTGAGAAACTACACATGATCGTTTCTTTCTTCCACCATCAGGTAGTTCCATATTCCTTCCACTAGCGTTCTTACCAACTGATCCTTTGTCTAACTGTCTCAATGCCTTGGCGGAAATGTTTAGACTAATCAGCTCCTTCTTTCTAGTCTTGTGATAAGACCAGTTTACTGAGTGCTTTTTCTGGAGCACAAGACGTTCTGTGTAAAGAGCTCTCCGGTGACGTCTTCCTTTGAACCAAACCTTGTGAAATCTTCGTTGCTCCTTCTGTTGTTGAAACTGAGAGAGTTCAACTCGGATCTTATAGTTGCTCGTTACCTCTGGTTCTGACTCCAGTACTGTTTCATCCTTCACAGACTCTATCGCATCAGCATTATCATCATGTTCTAGCGCTATAACCTCCTCGGCGAAGATGCTTTGATCTCCTATCCTTGTATCAACATGACAATCTATCTCCGTAGGCTCATGGGAAGTAAACTCATACCAGAAGAGATGAGTCTCTCGCCTCACTCCTGCGTCGATGATCTGCCTTTTAACCACACCGATCTTCGTACAGTCTTTTGGATCTCTAAAACTTGGAGAGTCTAGGAACATTCCCAAGCTCTTACAGGCTTGCGCAAGCTTCACCTGAATTGTTCTCTTCTTCTGATGGTATTGTTTCTTCATTCCCAAACTCTTCACACCCAATCGCAAAGAGCTTGTTGATATCTCATGTTTTTGTGTAACCGACGGATCGCAGTTTTCTCTCATCTGCCGTCTTTTCCGTTTCTTAAACCTAGACTTGTGGTACATGAGCTTGATCGGAATCCTTCTGAGCCTGATACCTCCGTTAAGCTTTAGATCTTCAAACCTTTTAGGGATGAAAGCCTCATAAGGATGAGATTCACCATACGGCCGCTTCCGCCGCTTCCGATACTCCTCACGGAACTCCTCATGCAGTCTCTGACTGTCCATTCGAAGCTCCTCACGCAGTTTCCGATCCACATCCATCTGTTTGAATGATTGTAGTAGCTTCTCGAGCTTCTCACTGAAAACCATTTTTTTTTTTTTTAACTCAAGGTCAAAGGAACTTGAGCTCTGATACCAATGATAAACCCAGAGATTGAGCTTATCTGAATAGAACAGAAAGGGGAGAAGATTGACGAAGAGCAGAGGTAGAAGAGAAGTTAGAGAGGAAGAATTAGGGATTTACCCAAATGTTTGTTTATGATCGTAATCGATAATCGTTTCTGGTACAATATAGAAGACTTAAATAGACTAATAAAGCTTATGGACTTGATAATTCAGAAGCCCAATAACCATCTCCCGAGGCCCATTAGTGCTTATCACACATACATAACCCAATCAAGGAGTGTGTGTGTGGATCATAGAGAGAGAGAGAGGGAATGAACGGTGAGGTCGTCTCGGCTTCAGCAGACCCATCTCCGCCTCTGGAATGGAGATTCTCCCAGGTCTTCGGTGAACGAAGCGCCGGCGAAGAAGTTCACGAAGGTAAAAAGAACTCAGCTATCGATTTTGGATCGTTGAAATTAGGGTTTTTGAATTTGGATATATGGGTCTTTCGATTAATCACGTTTTCATTGATAGGTCATTTGAAAGTTTTGATTTTTTGTGTCTTAATGGTTATAGGATGCTTGTGAGTTGTGGCTAGATTCAGTTTTGTTGGTTCGTTATGAGTGTGAAGAAGCTATTCTGAATTGTAGTTGAAATGCTCAAAACTGTAGCTGGTGTTTTGCTCTGCAGTTGATGTGATTTCAGCAATCCAGTTTGATAACTCCGGCGACCACCTTGCTACTGGGGACCGTGGAGGAAGGGTTGTTCTTTTCGAGAGAACCGATGCCAAGAATGTAATGTCTCTGCTTCTTGCCAGTTGTAAGCGATTTTTTTTCCTGAAAGATGGGAAAAACTTGACGTTTTTGTTGCATGCTGTATCGATTACAGAGCAGTGGAGGAGCTAGAAGGGATCTTGAAGAGACATATTATCCACTGAGGCACCCCGAGTTTGGTTATAAAACAGAATTTCAGAGTCATGACCCTGAGGTATTATGATCTTCTTACTCTGTTTTCATAGTTATGCATTATGTGCTAATACATATGTTCGTGCTTGATCTTTCTTTGTCTACCAGTTTGATTATCTCAAGAGTTTGGAGATAGAGGAGAAGATAAACAAAATCAGATGGTGTCAAACAGCGAATGGCGCTCTTTTTCTCCTATCCACAAACGATAAAACCATCAAGTTTTGGAAGGTGAGCACATCCTTTATTTATTTGTTGGACTCTGAATGACACAATGTTTGTTTCTGGAAATGTAGGGTGTACAATGATAAATCTGATAAATTTAATAGTCAATCTTGAGAATGTTGGAATATGAACGCTCTGGCCTGTTTGTTGGGTTTGCTTACTATATATAGGATGTAGTTCTAAATCCTTAATGTTGTAAAGAGTTTCTGTTTGAATTGTTTTCTGTCAGTAACCTGTTGAAATGAGTATGTAGAGTTGATTCTATCCTCTTCTTGCTTATTTGAGTTTAACAGGTTCAAGACAAGAAGATCAAGAAGATTTGTGATGTAAATTCAGATCCTTCAAGAACGGTTGTGAACGGAGAAGTACCTGAAGTGAACAGCTCATCGCTGTGGTTGCCAGTGGTAGTTGTACACTACTCTCAACAATTTGTCTTGCACATTTAACATTCTAGTATTAGCACGAACTGCATCTGATTCAATTCGCTCCAATTTACAGTTCATTGGTGTTCGACTTGTGCTTTTTAGTACTAACCTCCCCTGCATTTCCCCGTTCCATGACCTTTGATTAGGAATTTGATTCTTAAGTCATGCAAATTCACTTAATATTGCTCATGTGTGAACTAATAGTTCATTTGATATATACAGGTAACAAGCCATGAGTCGACCCCTTTGGCTAGATGTCGGAGAGTATATTCCCATGCTCATGATTATCATATCAATTCCATCTCAAATAACATGTAGGTTATTCATATTCACCCATTTATAATTCTAATTGATTCCTTCTTGATATATTGGCTTTAGATATATAACTTCCATTGTAAATGTTTTGCTCCTAATCATCTTCTATTAAAATCAGTGACAGCGAAACATTTATTTCTGCTGATGATTTGCGAATAAATCTTTGGAATCTGGAAATTACCATTCAAAGTTTCAATATTGTTGATGTCAAGCCTGAGAAAATGGAAGACCTATCTGGTAAACCATGGTTTATGCTATTTTTTCCGTCCATCAAGCAACTGAATCATGTGTAAGTTACACAGTGTAACTACTACTGCATTCTTTTTTGCAGAGGTTATCACATCAGCAGAGTTTCATCCTACGCATTGCAACATGTTAGCTTATAGCAGTTCGAAAGGCTCAATACGCTTGGTTGATTTGCGCCAATCAGCTTTATGTGATTCACATTCCAAATTGTAAGTTTTTTTTAGACTGGCTATTTCTGAAGAGTTGTCTAGCAGCAAAAGGCTTAACATTGTTTTTGTTTCTGTAAGGTTTGAGGAACCAGAAGCAGCTGGTTATAAATCGTTCTTCACTGAGATTATTGCTTCAGTGTCAGACATCAAATTTGCAAAAGAAGGAAGATATCTACTTAGTCGTGACTACATGACACTTAAGGTTTCAGATTTAAAGCTATCAATGTCTGGTTTCAGATTCTTCTTAACTTAAGGTTTGTGTTTTTGCAAATCAGTTATGGGACATTAACATGGATTCAGGTCCGGTATCAACTTTCCAGGTTCATGAACATCTGAAACCGAAGGTAAGTTTCATATACTTTGAGAGAGATACAATTAATGAGTTGATGCATAGCTGATTGGTACTCCTCTTTCCGTTTGCCATTTTGCAGCTCTGTGATTTATATGAAAATGATTCCATCTTTGATAAGTTCGAGTGTTGTATAAGTGGCAATGGATTGCGAGCAGCTACTGGTTCTTACAGGTATGCCCTGAAAAAGCAGAGCATATTTTCTGTTCTTGAGTTTTCAAAAGACTGATTCCTTCTCTATCCAGCAATATGTTTCGTGTGTATGGTGTTTCCCCGGGAAGCACCGAGACTGCAAGCTTAGAAGCAAGCAGAAATCCAACGAGGTAAACTTGAGTAAAGCTGTGAAGAGCTAATGTGCTCGATCTTCTCTTTTTACTCAATCCTGATGAAAAGGAATTGTTTGATGTTGTTTTATCATAGGAGACATGTCCCAGTTCCCTCGAGTCCATTCAAAGCACTAAGCCGTGTTGTAAGTAGAGGTTAGTGGCTCTCTTTCTCTCCTTTCTCATTTAAGAAACTGACATCAAATGAGTAATGGTGAAAGCAGGATCAGAGAGTCCTGGAGTCGATGGGAATAGCAATGCTCTTGATTACACAACAAAGTTGCTGCATCTTGCTGGGCATCCAAGCGAGAACTCAATTGCCTGCGCTGCTGGAAATAGCTTGTACATGTACTATGCTTAACACCCACACTCAGCCAAAAAAACAGATAAAAAGGAGCAGTCTCTGTTTTTCTAGGTTCCTATGGTGCTTGATGGGGAGTGTGCTATATGCATCATCATTATTATTATCATCGGTCACATAAACTCTGTAATCATCTTGTTGGACTTTTGGGAAAATGACAGGCAAGCAGTGAAAAGTGAAAACCAATCTTTGAAGTGTACAAATTCACTTGTGCACCTTGGAAACTACTTTATAGGCAAAGAAAAATGTAAAAATCCGATTTGAAGAAATCGTGATTTTAGTTAAGCTAATCGTATATGACTTTTGGATTGGAGACATATTAGTTTGGTTACAATCTTTTTCTGATCTTGGTGTAATCATTGTTTTATTGATTTTTTTGTTAGACTTGTTTCTCCTTTGTTCAGTAAAACCCTCCAAAGTAGCACTGTTCAATTCATTACTAACGTATTTTCTTATTTATCATTTTGGCTTATAAATTTTTTGAATATATAAATAAATTATTTCAGTTTTCCTCCTAAACAAATACTCCATATGTTTTATGAAAAATGTCATTTTAACATTTTTTACATACTAAAATGATTAAAATGCATGTTTTATTAGTTAAATTTATTTAACTGATTATATTTGAGATAAATAAAATTATTTATAAGATTAAAATAACTAATATTAAGTTTAAAATTAATATAAATTGCATCGAAAATTCTAAAATTATTTTTTGTAAATCATTAAACAAATAAGGTAATTAATTTCAAAATAAACATGTGTGGGACAAAAAAAAAACATTCAGAACGGGGAGAAGATCAAATGGATCTTGAAATGGACATGCATTCGCTAAAGTCAACACGAATCAGATTCTCATTCTGTTGTCCAGAGCCAGAAATCGTAGCCGTATAAGTGACGTCAGTAACGGTCACCGATAACGGCAGCTTAACGTGAGAATATGAATGGTCAAAAGACTCAAAACTGGTTTCAGACACTTGTGCGGCTCTGGTTCAGTGTATCACGTTTAGAAAGTGACGGTGGTGCTTATTAGGATACGGTTTCAAGTCTAATGATTCTTCTTATCCTCCCTTTCAAAGTAAAAGAGAACTTTGCTTGTCGAGCACGCTATCTGTGTTTTTTCATTGTCTGTTAGTGGGACAAGACTCAAGTTGCATCACCTCGTCTGCGTTTGTGTGTTATTTTTTGTAAATCCTAATTAATAAAGATAAATATGGTATTAATAAAAATTTGAAGAAAAAATATGATAAATTTCCTCTACAAGATGACATCAAAACTATAAGATATTCATATTAAGCCAAGTCAACAAGTCAATAGCAAAGTCCAACGCGTGAATTTTTGTCAATGAAAGGGACTGGATGAAATGAAAATTCGAAGAAACTTCGCTTTGTTCCTACTTCCTAACCAGTTTGTTTGTTTTTTTGCCAAAAGAAAACAAATAAAATAGTGATGTTTACCCCCATAACCAAAACTGTTAAACTCAGCTAAAACTTTGTGCGCAAAAAAGCTTTATCACAACACATTTCTTAACATTTAATATATAAAAAGTCATGTATCACTACTGAAAAATATGCATTCTTGTTACAAATTGATAACAATTCTCAGAAACAGTGATCGAATTTATGTCACTGCAACTTTAAAGGTTAAATTTTGTATTTTCTAATTTACTGATAATATCAATTTTAAAGGTTAAAAAACGCAAAATTATTGGCATACTTACAGAAAAAGAGACAAAATAAAGACAACAAAACATTAAAACATCAACATAAACCGATGTAAGAAAATCTAGAAAGTGTAATATAAACGCAAGTCTCTCTCTATAAATAAACCCACCAAATATCTCCACTCCGCATCTCTCTTTCTCACTTACCCATTCATACTGAAAGAGCCCTAAGACCGACGTCAAAATGCAGGAGGATCTGACGTCAGCAGCAGCGTATTACCACCACCAATCGATGATCATGACGGCGAAGCAGCAGCAGCAGCCGGAGTTACCGGAGCAAGAGCAGCTAAACTGCCCGCGCTGTGCCTCACCCAACACCAAGTTCTGTTACTACAACAACTACAACCTCTCACAGCCACGTCACTTCTGCAAAAACTGCCGTCGTTACTGGACCAAAGGCGGTTCCCTCCGTAACATCCCCGTCGGCGGCGGAACTCGCAAGAACAGCAGCAAACGATCCTCTGTCGGATCGTCTTCTTCGGCTCCGTCGAGCAGCAGTCCCAAGAGTAAAACGGTCGCTGTTTCCGACCAAGAGAGTAGAACCACGGGGAATTCGGGTCAGGAAATGGATCCGACCCGGATGTTATACGGGTTACCGGTTGGAGATCCGAGTGGTGGGAGGTTCAGTTCCCTGTTGGTTTCGAATATGCAGCAGATTAGAGGGGTTAACTACGAGACCGGGTCGGGTTGGTATCCGGGTATGGAGTTGGGTTTGGGCTCGGGTATTCGGAGGAATGATGACGCCGCGTTGACTGATCTAGCTATGAACAGAGTGGAGAAGAATTGAAGAATCTGGAGGGTAATTTGGTAAATTCCGTATAGATGTATATTTTAGTCGTGCCGTAGTCCAATATAAACGACAAATGATGTCGGTCCATATAAGTGATACTATTCTCACTTATTTTCTTTATTTTCCTGATTGGCTTTTGGGTAGTGTTATATGATTTCATCTTTAATGAAATTATAGAATGCGACTGATAAATTGATTTTACATTTATCTGATTAGTCTGTCATTGCTTAATTATCTAATTTATGGTATCAACTACCAATGTATTTGCAAAAAACCGAACCTTAATTTCGGTATGCTATTTATAATCTTTTTAAGTTGTAGTAGTCGGAACAAATTTCTAATAGTTTCAATGTGTTTTTAAGAATTTATTTTAGATTTTTTTTTATAATAATATATTATAATATCAACTTGTTTATTATTGTTTTAATATATCTGATTCAATGAAATAAATCTGAAGGTAAAAAGAAAATTTAGTTCGGAACTACATGTATTATCATCATTGATTTGAAGCTGAGAGAGTTGACATTATTTGTTGAAAAAAAAATCCACGCGTTTACATAGATGACGATCACAAATCTATCCATAGTCATTGATGACTCTCATAATCAATCATGTGGGCAAGAAATATTGAAAAAAAAATTATGAAAGAAGTAAGATTGTGGTCCAGATTAGATGGATAAGTCTCTTAACTCATAAGAAATGAGAAGTCCACTTCATAGATAGGCTGTGAAATTTGGGCGAGAAATGATTTGAAATGATGACTGATGAGTTGTTATCAAACAAAGGGCTTAGTTTGATATTTTTTTTTGACAAAAGTGAATTTAACTATATTTGTAAAAAGTAGGGGTGGGCATTTCGGTTTAGTTTCGGGTTCGGTTTGGCTTCGGTTTGGTTTGGGTAATTTGGGTTTTATAAAACTCAAACCAATTAAAACCAAAGTAGCTTTGGTTTGGGTTCGGTTTGGGTTTAATTCGGTTCGGTTCAGTTCGGTTTGGTTTAGATTTAGTTCGGTTTACATTATTATGGTCTAGTTTGGTTCGGTGTAGTTCAGGTTGGTTATAAAATATGAAAACATCAGTTTTATAGTTTTATTAAAAAATAATCAACTCATAAACGATAGAGTGAGAATATAAAAACTTATGCTACATAATTTTATATATAATAGTATTATTTGAATCGTATTTATAATTTTTTTTTAAAGATACGGAAGCTATGAAAAAATGAAAAACGAAACTTTAACTAAAATTTGCAATATGTTAATACATATATATATATATATATATATATCATATATATTTTTACTATATATATATTGGATTATCGGTTTGGTTCGTTTTGGTTCGGTTTAAACCCAAACCAAACCAAACCGTTCGGGTTGAGTAAAACATGAACCAATTGGATTACATAAAGAGCACGGTTTGGTTTGGTTCGGTTTAACTTCGGTTTGGTTGGTTCGGTTCGGTTCGGTTTGGATTTTTTGCCCACCCCTAGTAAAAAGCTTATCATCCTACTGATAGGGAAAAGGAAAACATTCTTTTTATGGCTAGTTTTGATTTTATGGACCACGTTATGTTGGCTAAAAATGAATGTAACAAGATGAAACATGTCTTTAACAGTATTGCTACAAAAACAAGTCTCTTAACAATGTAATAAAAAACATGAAATCTCTGAGGTTTGAACCATATTGAATGTTTCAAGAACTTAAAAAATCAACCAAAGAAAGAGAGAGAGAGAGAGAGATCACATGGAGACGAAGCGGGCTTTGTACATAATGATGTACGCCATATGCCAATCACCTGTGTGTAAATTATAATAGTAACACCCAAACACAAAATGAAATAAGAAACTGTATCAAAATTTAAAACGCAGTAAAAAAACAATGGATTAAGGTATATGGGGGGTTGTTACCTCCTCCGGAGAGCTTTGTGATGTCTTCTTCGCGTTGTACGCTTGGGTAGCTATCATCATACTGAATCCATTTGCCTGTTGTCATTATGCCAAATTTTCTTTGTAAAAATGAAAAGGCAGAGAGAAGGAAGTAAAGTTTTACTAGAGAATGGGGAAACTAACCACTCTCTTGCTTGACCCATGCAACATAATGACCAGAGTCTGCACTCCTACCCTTGTGGGTCAGCACAGAGACCAAGTCATAGATTCCAGTCATGTGAGTCCCTTTCTCAGAAGAAGAACCACCTGCACCTGTGTTATAGCAACAAAAGAGTAGTCTGATTAAACTAGAACAGGACAAACAAACAATCATCCAAGTAAAAAGAGTCTTAGATACAGTACCTTCCTGTTGGGCAGCGGTGGATGATTCTCCACTCTCATTTGATGGCGCCTGCAAACAAATACATAGCAAAACAATTTCTTAAAAGATTGTATACTTAAACATATGATTTGTATGAACAAAATTGATAGAGGTGTGTACCTCTGCATCCGTCATTTTCACATCGCCGTCCTTTGAGCTACTCTTAGTTTGCAGACCTAGCTTTTTACCTTCCTCATCTCTCAATTTCTGAAAAGAAACAAATATCAGTTGATTTGGTTACACCAGCTCATACAATTTGAGCTAACCACAATAAACAGTGCAAACCTGGCGAGGAGCTTCCAGCTTCTTACGGAGATCCTCAGAACACAGGTCATAAATATCCAATTCCAGCGGATAATCCACTTTCTGCAACAGATTAAACAAATTGGTATTTTGACCAATGGTTAAAGATTTAAAAAACAGAAAGCAAAACGTACCCTGAGAATCTTAGCTTTCTGATTAGTCTCCCTTTTCCAGAAGAAACGCACAAACTGAACCGTCAAGTACCTTCAAGATCAGGTATAAGAGATTGGAACTCACTTAATTAGTCAAGCATGCCACAAGAGGATTACATAGGACTGGAAGTCACAGACGAAAAGAAGAGAGTGATTACCTTGGCAATGAATCTATAAGTGACTCCTTGAGGTAAACCGCAGTACGGCCCAGAGCAGGAGATGTTTTTTCAAGTTCTCCTTTAAGTCCCTATAGTCAGAATTGGGGTTAGTCTATATATCCAAGGTTTTACGCAAGCAGATAAACCCAACACTGTCCTACTATTTATATAATATGTTGCAGACATACAAATCAATAAAAGTCTTCACTGGAATGATAAAATTTACTCACATGTTTTAGTCCTTCATGCAGGTGGTTCACCTCGTGTGATATATGACATTTTAGAGAATATACAGACTCCGTCTCTGAGCTTTCTTCCCCACTCTCTTGGCAGTGCACCCTACAGAACAGAAACCAGTTACAACACAACTGAATATACAAAATCAAGATGAAGAAAAAAGAACTCAGAAATCAACATCTTCAGTTGTCAATTTCACATGAACAAGTACATCAATAAAAAATTCCACTATGATATTGCAACGTGGTCTGTAAATTTTCAATCACCCCTAATTTAATCTTTCACGAGATAGAAAAAGAGTATGTGGACTGCTGTAACTAGAACTTTTCAAGGATTTGACCTTCTACAGATTTGGCATTGTTTACAGAGACACAAAACTAATTACATGGATGATCTACACAAATCATATCAGCCACATATGATACCTGCTCCGAAGATTGACACCAAAAAGAGCTTTTACAGCGTCAGAGTCTTCGCTGGAAGTTGGTGCTTTTAGGGACTGAGAAAGAGTGTATAACAGTTGCGTCCAACATTCTTCAGCATCCTGTCAGAACAATTTAACAGCAAGGGATAAACAAACAGAAAGGTTACAGGCTTAAATAATGCAGCCGAGTTTGCAGCAAGAAACAAACCTGCTGCATGTGCATTCCATTCTGCAACTGACTAAACTGAGGGAATTTTTTTCGTAGCACCTGCATCAAAAGACCAACGTTGATATATGAGCCAAGAACTAGAAACTTCCAAATCTTATGATGAAGTATGGACAACTAACCATCCAGAACTGCGTAGGGGAAACAGCATTGACACTTCTATCAAGATCACCAAATAGCTCACGCGTGGCAACTGTGAGCATGTGGGAAGTCTGGTCCACATCATTGCTTCGTCCAGCAAGTGAGTAACTGTTAAGAAGGAAGCGTTATATGAGATTGAGATGGCGTTTATTGAATAAAAGACAGAGAAGGATAAGATGAGATGAACCAACTTGGATAATGCAGATTTCAACTCTGGAACAGATTTTAAGCACTGCACCGTGGAGTTCATGTAACACGTGTTGCCCAGATTGACAAGTCCCGCACTGTAACCCTGAAATCAATTGTAATTGTTAGTTAGTTGATAGGACATGTTCCCAAACTCCTGAATATACAAACAAAACATGGCAGCAGAGTTTAACAAAATTACAATGCCTAGCAGAAACATGAGTTTATCTTATCTTTTGTTACTTCAACTCTATGAATGTGCATTGTCCAGGTCCTAAGCATTTTAAAGTTAGCCACAGCTACCAAACCCCACAAAACACACTGATAAGGTATATGCCTGTTAGTATACTGCAGAACTGTTACCACTTACTAGCCTAGGTAGTTTTGTTCTAGACTGAAGTTGATAGCTGAGAAAGCTGGCAGTTAAATGGTAGCTAGGAGGATGTGTGTGAGGTCTAGAGTTACACTTATAATCAGCAATAAAAAAAAGATTTACCAGATTGGTGGCTTGCTCTTCTTCAGGCAGATCCTCAGCAAAAACAATAGCCTTTTCAGGAGCCTTCACTATCTCATCAGCAGTTCCCATCATCATCAGTTTTTGACCCTATCCACCAACAAAACTAACGAATAAGCATCTTTACAAACAAAAAATGAGTAAGAAAAGAAGAGAGCTTTACATCTTTCACTCCAATGGCGGACCAATCTGCATCATCCTGCACCCAAATGAAAGGAATTGTCACCAACATTGAAATAAACAATCTGGTGAATGAACACACAGATCCTATACCTTCAAGAGGCCACCTTTGACCATGATCTTTTGCCTCTCGGGTGGAACACCAGTCAAATCATACAGCTGAGCCTTGAAGACATAAGGAGGCAGAGTCACATCAATCTCGATACCTTCAAACACCTTCTTCTGCCACTTTACGCTTACTGTAAAACAAAACCCATCACAAGATTAGGTCAAAGATTCCACCTTTAACACTCTTTTAATCACATTCGTTCTCACAGGGAGAAGACAAAACAAGATCCGGTTCCAAACTAGAGTACCACCGACAAGAACAGATAACATCATCGATTAAGGAAGAAATCGAAAGAGAAGAGAGAACCTGTGAGCATCTTGAACTGGGAGGCTTCTTGCTTGCTTGATTGCTTGGAGAGAGGGCAAGGAGACGAGTTTATATTCCCATGTTTCTTTTGGGTTCTTCTTCTTCTACGGAGTTCGATGGTGCTCTTGAAATATCATATGTCAGCGGCTCTTTTCTTTTGGAAGGGGCTGGGTTTACAAACCTTTGGGTCGGGTCGAGTCGGTTCCGGCCGGGTTTTTTTTTATATAGTTTCAATTAATAATTCAAAAACATTTTCGTGTTTTTTTTCCCATTTTATGATCCTTTCCGACTAAAAATAAATATATTTGTGGGGTGGTAGAATCCACATTATAAATTCAGAGTTTTTTCTGTTGCACCCAAAAAAAAAAATTATTTAGATATTTATAATTCGATTGTGTATAGAAATTTGAATAATTGGAGAAAGAGTGATTATAAGAAATACATTAATGGAACAAACAAGAGTTTTAGTGGAATACTGTAAAATGAAGGTTTCATTTTTACTAACAAAAATTAGAAGTTTCAGAAAACCCCTAAATGGAAAATATTATCCTACATACTGTAATAAAAAACATGGAAGTTTTTTTTTTGGTTTTTAATTAATTAAATTAGTATAAAATTAGTACTAATTCTTACTTCTTTCTTAGGTATTAAGAAAATAAGCTTTTTGATTTAGTAATATATTATGTTTCATTTTGGATTGGTATGTAATATAATTGCGCTCTGTCCTTTTATATATTTTATATAGATATTGGATGTTTTAGTTTTTTAATATTAAATATTAAATTATTTGATTAATTATTAAAATTAGATATATAGAAAAACAACAATTTTATGATTTTTCACTAATATTACTACTTAATTTAAAAAAATTTAGATTAATTTATATTTATTTAAATTGATTTAGACTGTTTAGTCCATTTAAAACAGTTTAGATTGATTTGAGTTATATAAATTTAATTTTTATTAAATTGTTTCGGATATGTCACTGTCTAAACAAATTTTTAGAACACTTGGTTTAGTATATTTTGAAACAATATCCTAAAATGAAAAAAAATATCATTTTTATATATTGCAATTGAAAAAGCTGAAGACTTTTTGGTTTTTAGTTAATTAAATTAGATCAAACCCTTAATTATATAGTTTCCACTTCTTACGTATTAAGAAAGAAAATACTTTCATTTGGGAACACTATCTATTATATTAAAATAGAAGTCACAACTTCTCTTCATGTGTGATTTTTTTAAAATGGACCTTCCCTAGAAAATTATATTTCATTTAATTCTAATTAACATTATAACATCATTAAGATATCACATCTTAAATAACTGACATATATAACAACTCACCTATAAAATTGTTTTATTTTTTTTTAATAAAAATATGTTGAGAAAAAAATCTACAAAATCTTATTAGATATTTTAAATATTATTATATAATGAATCATTGACTAATTTCGTGAGTAGTACTCAAATATTATTATAAATTAATATTAGTTAAAATTTTATTATAAAAAAAAATTGTATACTATTTTCTTAAAATTTCTAATTATAGTCTATATTATCTATTAAAATAGAAATATTGAATTCTTTCCTGTATTGTTTTATAATTTGGACCATCCTTTAATTTTTTTTATTAAATATATTTTATTAAGACTAATAATATATAAAATTTTAAACTACATTAATCACAAAATCTTTTGATATCTTTTCATTTAAATATAAATATATATTTTAAAATTTTTAACAAGTCTGTTTAAAAGATTTTAACAAGATCTTAATTTTCAAAAATTATATGTAAATATTTTCATTAGTTTCGAAATTAGTTATGAAATAATATTATACATTTATATATTTTATAATATTAAAAATATACTACCATTTTATCAATTATATAATCATAATCAATCATTTTAAGAGAAATTATTAATTATTATATTGTGCTAAATATGATTAAATTATTTTAAATTGTTAAATTTATATATTTTATCTTTTGTAAGTTTTTATATTCGAAATGTAATATGTAGGTAACACGTGTTAATATTAGAAAACTATATAATACACGTACATAAATTAACATGTATTTCATCAAAGTTAATAATACAAATCATTTATGCATGGTATCTTTTTATTTTAAATATAAATATAAATAAATATATACATATATATATATGTATAATTTTTTTTAACAAACCTTTTGAAAATATTATAGCATTATCTTAATTTTCAAAAATTTTATGTAAATATTTCAACTAATTTCGTAATTAGTAATGAACTATTATTATGCATTAATATATATATAGTAATCATTTATAATAAAAAATTACCTTTTTATCATTTTATAATAATAATAATAATAGTTCATGTTAAATGAGATTATTATATTGAACTAAATATGATAACATTATATTAAATTGATAAAATTGTAAAAACAGATTTTATAAATATAAAATATTTATGCTAAAAATATAATACGATGATATAACGTCTTAACATTCAAAATCTATATAATACATGTATAAAAATCGACATATCTTAGAATTTTGTATATATAATAATATATTATCTGAAATAAATAAATGTAAAAATATTGCTAATAGAAAACTTAGTTTTCAAGGTCAGTGGGTCAAAACTGAATATAATTTTAATACAAAAATAATATTTAATATGTTTTTTAATGCATATATTAGTTTGTTAAATAAATATATATACCACAAATGATGTAAAAAAATATTTATGTAAAATGAAAATAAACACCCGCACGGTTCGAAATCTAGTTGTGTGTTTCATTTTGGTTTGGGTAAAATGTAATATAATCGCGTCTGCAAACAATAAGCTTTGGTCGCATCTCTTTATCTTTTTGCTCAAAGCCTTCTTATCACCATCACAATCGGCGACGCAAAGTAAAATTATCGGCAGAGTTGGAGAGCAGAGCATCTTCTCGTCTCCTTACTGACAATTGTCTTTGTGGGTTTCTCCTTCTCGGCAAAGTAAAGTTGCAATCTTTTCTTTTCTCAGCTTAGCTTTTTGGACTTGGATGAAGTAATCTGCTGCAGGGTCTTGGGTTTAGACATCTGGGCATCCTTTTGAAATGCCAAAGTCAGCTTTTTGATTTTGTGATAGATGTTAGATTTGATCACTGCTGTGATTGAAGTATCTTGGAATTGGTTTCTGTGGCAAAGACAAAAACTTTTCGAGTATTGAGTCATGGGTCTTGATGTTTGGATGATGATTCTTCACTATATCATCAGGTTCCTTATCTTGCTTGATAATTGATGAATAATGTTCACTAGCTTATAGGAATCACTTGCAGTTCTGGTGGATGATCAAAAGGGTTTAACAGATAGGATATGGTCTCTATTTTCACAGAATTTTACATTGCTTAGGAAAATTCCCAACTTTAATGTTCATGTTACAGCAGAGATTTGATCTCAGATTTGTCTGGATGCCCTTTTATTTTTTATTCTCATCCTGATGTGTTTTTATTTGCTTGATGCCTCTATTTTGTGCATTTTATTGGTAGATGAAGTCTAGTGATACATGTCTGAGGAACTGAAGTGTTGCTGCTGGTCTCTTGTATGATGATTGCTGAATCAGAGATTTGATTTGAGATTAGTCTGGATTTCCTTTTATTATTTTTCTTCTGAACCTGATGTAATTTTCGTTTTTGTACTAGCTTGATGCCTCTATTTTCAGCATTTTATTGGTAGATGAAGTCTAGTATCCCATTGGTATGTGGCTAGTGGTTTCTTGTGTGAGAATTAGCCTTTTACATCTAAATTTATTTGTTGGGCCTTCTTGTCCTAATCGTGGTATCGTTTGTCTCTGTTGCTCACTAGGTTGTCATCTCCGGTGTTATACCAAGTGTAAGATACAGTTGCTGCTAGTCAGCAGAAGAGAAGCTACGGTGGTGTTAAGACTGTGATGCTGAATGTTTGGTGGGCTGGGGATGAATCCTTCAATGGATGATATTAACTTAATCCAGCAGGCGCAAAGGCACCAGCTTGTTGTCACCAATCTTGGAGAAGAGATTGATTTAGAAATTGGAACTGCAGAGGATGAAGCCGCTTTCGCCACCAATTCATTGATCAGCGGGACTCCAAGGGAGCCCTCCGCCGGGGAACATGATGAGACAAAGCATATGGTTTTGGTATCCGATCTTCCCGGTGAGGATCAGGATATGTCTAAGGGGCAGCCGTCGGCGAAGAGAAAGAAGAAAGTTGTTAAACGGTGGAGAGAGGAGTGGGCTGACACTTACAAGTGGGCTTATGTGGATATGAAAGAAGGAACGGCGAGGATCTTCTGTTCCGTTTGCAGAGAGTATGGTCGAAAACATCGGAGGAATCCGTATGGGAATGAAGGAAGTAGAAACATGCAGATGAGTGCGTTAGAAGAACACAACAATAGTTTGCTACACAAAGAGGCCCTCCGTCTTCAAACAGCTTCCAAGGATAAGATTGTTGTTGAGAAGCCCATTTATGTGAAGAGTAAGTTTATTTACAATGTTATCTTTCCTTTGCTTATTGTTATGTTAACTGTTTGTACTTCTCTCTCAATGAAGCTCTTATGTCGAAGAGTGCTGGTTCAATCGTTGAGGGAGCCCTGAAGCGAGATCCTAATGAGGTTGAATTTATTCAGTCTGTACAAGAATCTGTGCATGCTCTAGAGCGGGTAATTGCAAAAAATTCTCAGTAAGTTTACGATATGCTTTTATCATCTTTGTGAACTAGTTTTCAGCAGATTGCGTCCAACTCTTAAGGTTTTGCATTCTGATTCGTTTCAGTTATGTCAACATTATGGAGCGGCTATTAGAACCTGAGCGTATGATAGTGTTCCGAGTCCCATGGATTGATGACCGAGGTGAAACACATGTAAACAGAGGCTTTAGAGTGCAGTTCAATCAAGCACTGGGCCCATGTAGAGGAGGTATTCGGTTTCATCCATCCATGAACTTAAGCATCGCCAAGTTTCTTGGCTTTCAGCAGGTACAATGTCATCCATCAGTTATATGTATGATTTTGAATTGTTAGTTGTAATGATTTGTAATCCTTCATAGACGTTGAAAAATGCTCTGTCACCATATAAACTTGGAGGGGCTTCTGGTGGAAGCGACTTTGATCCTAAAGGAAGAAGTGACAATGAGGTGACACCTTGCTTTTTTTTTTTGCTTCACCACAAGTGATCTTCTACAGATGTTCTGATGTACTGTTTTGCTACATTAACAGATTATGAGATTTTGCCAAAGTTTCATGAATGAGATGTATAGATATATGGGCCCTGACAAAGTAAGTACATCATGGTCTTTTTCCTTTAGCAAGTATATTTTTTGCTGCAATGGTTTTCTAATCTATTACGCATGCTAGGACCTTCCGTCAGAGGAGGTCGGTGTTGGTACTCGAGAAATGGGATATCTTTTCGGACAGTACAGACGACTTGCTGGTCAGTTTCAGGTACTTAAATGTCCAGTAATCATTTGTTTGCATCAGTTTTTGCTGTTGGGAGATTATAAAGAGTTTTGGCTGTTATACCTTTGTGTCAATTACTTATGCAGGGAAGTTTTACAGGACCACGGATATATTGGGCTGCTTCTAGCCTCAGAACTGAAGCTAGTGGCTATGGCGTGGTAAGGATCTTTTTTTCCAAGTGCACACACTCTACAGTTGCTGTTCACATGGTTTAACTACAAATGAACTCGCATTCATTTGATTTCTTCCAGGTTTACTTTGCACGACTTATGCTTGCAGATATGAATAAAGAAATAAAGGGACTAAGGTTTCTTTCTTGATCATTTTTGAACATGTGCTCTTACATTGTATTCTGCTAGCTAGCAATGTTTTTGTCTGGATCTTAGAGCTTACCTAATCAGCAAGAAATTTATTTCAGATGTGTTGTGAGTGGTTGTGGGAAGATCGCGATGCATGTTGTAGAGAAGCTAATTGCTTGTGGGGCTCATCCTGTTACAGTTTCAGGTGATTCACTCACCTAATTGTTTCAGATACAAAGCAACCATTATGTGTAGCTTTTACGCCGTTTTGTTTTTGTCATCAATCATCATCTCATGCTTCTCTAAGGCGCATTTTAGTTGAGCTAGTAGAAGCCCGGTTCTATGTCTGAGGTTCTGACTGATGCAAACTTTTTGCAGATTCAAAAGGATATTTGGTGGACGACGACGGGTTTGATTATATGAAACTTGCGTTCTTGAGAGAGATAAAATCCCAACAGAGAAGTCTGAGGTACATACTTTTCCACAATATTACGTGGTAAAATTATATAGAAACCAACTGTACACTCATCTGATGTGCAGAGACTATTCAAAGACCTATGCAAGAGCCAAATACTTTGATGAAGTAAAGCCATGGAATGAAAGGTGTGATGTGGCGTTCCCCTGTGCTTCTCAGAATGAAGTTGATCAAGCAGATGCGATTAATTTGGTCAATGCAGGCTGTCGCTTACTGGTAGAAGGTAGAGGTTTCTTATACTATTTTGAGCAAATAGTTTTCAGAGCTTCTCGTTTCTTTTCTAAGTAGTAAGAATGTATTTTTTTTCTGCAGGTTCAAACATGCCGTGTACAGCTGAAGCAGTTGATGTTTTCAGAAAGGCGAATGTTCTGATTGCTCCTGCCATTGCTGCTGGAGCTGGAGGAGTGAGTTCTTCTTTAACTCATCTTACATTTACCTTTACCTTATTAGTCTCCCACCATTAAGTACACAGAGTTATTAGATTGTCTAAATGATGATGATAGCTAAATTGTATAAGTTTATTGAAGGTTGCTGCCGGAGAAATTGAAGTACTTCGTGAATCTAATTCAATGCAATGGTCAGCAGAAGATTTTGAGTCTAGATTGCAGGTAGCAACAGCTCTCACGTTTCTTTTGGAAGTTTTGGTCTCTGTGGTAATTGCCGATTAAGATAATTTCTCTGGTATTTGATGACAGGAAGCACTGAAGCAGACTTATGAGAAAGCTCTTAAAGCAGCAAATGATTTCGGTTACCAGAAAGAGAGTCCTGAGTAAGTTTGTCTAGGATGCTTTGTACTATTGTGAATTCAGAAGGTTAAAAAGTGTTTAATAAGAAATGTTTTTTTTTCTTGTCCAGGGCTCTTCTGCACGGAGCAACAATTGCAGCTTTTTTAAACATAGCTCAAGCTATGACAGACCAAGGTTGTGTTTAGCTATAGAATGATCCTGCATCTAAGAGTCCCGGCAGGATTTGTCTTAAAATCTATCAAAGAAAGCGTATTGGACTCTCTGTAACATATGTCATTATTTAGAAACTATATACTTTGATAGCATTAATATTTATCAGCTATATAAACATGGCTTTCGATTGCTTTATATGGTGTTCTTTGACTTCATAGGTAAAAAGAATGAAACTTAGTAATGGCTTATTCTTCAACAAGTTTTTCTAAATAAGATTCAACTGTTTGTCTTTTAGGATTTGATCTGATTTGCGCTGATCCTAAACAAAAGAAGTTACAAAAACAGTAGCATTCTCTTATAATTTGTTCTTATAAATGAACAGACGGTGATTTTATAAGATAAAGACAAATGTAAGTCTCCAGGTACTCTTGAGCAGATCAAAGCTGGGAAAAAACTGTGGATATGGAGATTGAATGCTGGTCAGTCTCTTGCATCATGATCTCTATCCAGAAAAGAGCTTTAACAATCATTATATAAGGCTCCCTAGCTTCAGGCCCTTGCATCAGATTTCTCCGCCAAATAGTGCTCAAGCATATCTTCTTCATCATCTGTATCAAATAAACGAATATGATCATTGAGAAACATTACTTGTTTGTGGAATAACTGGCGTGTAAACCAAAAGAGAGACCACTTTACCTTCAAAGTCTTCGTCTTCAAAGTCAATGTCTTCATCATCTTCGTCCTCCGATTCTTGATCAGCAGTGACCACTGTTCCTCTCTGAAAATTGGCACAAGACATATAGATGGCTATCAACAACGCTATCTGTTTAGAAAAAGTAGTTGCAATCAAGACTCTGAGAATTACCGCTTTGCCACTCTCGAACCACTGTCTTCCTGTAAGCTTCTTCTCCTTAGGAGCCGTAAGAGCAGACTCTGGCATCAGCCTTGGAAGTTTATTCAAAAGGCCATAGATTAAATGTTAGTAACTCTAGAAACCAATAACAACTAGCGAATAAGCGCATGGGAACAAGAATATAGAGGAAAAATTACTCACTTGGCTCGCTCAAGTGCAAGCTCTGCCTCATATCTCTCTCTCCATGCCACAAATGTCTCCAGCGTAACAGGTTCTCCATGAGGAACGATAACCTGTATCAAGAAATTTAGTGAGAGAGAGAACAAAACAGAAGAACGCATAGCCCATGAAGAGCAGCCTGCAATACCTCATCCTCTTTGGCGGCTTCTTCCTCGGCATAGTCATCCCCATCATCTTGCCCATAGTGTTCAGACAACCAGTCTTTGGCTGATGAGGCCAATGTATACATCATGGCCATACCAAGATTTTCAGTTGCCTGTGTAAACGGTATCACGAAGTTCTTAGTTCCATTGATAACCCAAGTATCAAAAACTAAATAGCGTAGAGAGTCTATGATTCAGGAAGCTATTGACCAGAGACGTTTCCATTTTCACTCTTCAGGCAAAGAAAATTATAACAAGCTATAAAGTTGTCAGAGATGTTACCTCCTGTTCAAGCTTCTCTTTTAAGATGGTGAGGTCACCAACATGGATTCCTCGAATACTGGAAGAACATTCTACCCACATGAGTCTCATCATCATATATATATATTATATATATGTATAATAAGTTCGGTAAAAATGGTGTAACCTTACCTTTTAACATCCAAAAGAGGTGCCTCGTCCGGGTAGTTTTCTGTGTGGGAGAAAACCAAACCCAGCTGAACTGCAAGACAAATTAAGAGATCTAAGACTGAGAAAAACCACAGAAGAAGCATATGATATAGCAAAGGGATCTTATTCTTAAAAGAGTAGTAGTAACCTGGTGGAATTGATGATGACTCCTCTAGATCATCATCCTATTGAGAGATAAAAGAAAGAAGCAGAGAATCAGGAGAATGGCAAATTACTGAAGCAGAGGATATTTAAGTTGAACAAAGAAGCATTTGTCTAATACACTTAGAACAAACAAGCCTTTCCACACATACAGCTAAAGAAAAGAGATGAAGGGTGTGAGATCTAATAATACCTGAGGAGTCACTGTAATCTGAAAGCATCGGTTTGAAGTATTAAGCCCACTTTCACTAGAATGAATCTCTGTTACAGTAATAAAGAATTCAATTTTCGATGATGAAGATACAAAGGAAGCTAAAAATCTTAAAAGACAAAACCTTTGAAGTCATCAGCAAGAATAGATTCGAGAGCTTCAATCTCCATCTCCTGTTCCTCCTTATACTCTACAAAAAGAGATACACATACCAAACAAATTCTAAATCTAATTTACAAGGAATTAAGATCAATTCAAATCCAATTGATCTTCCATGGAGGTATCGAACTTACCCGTCATGATGCCCAAATTTGAAAGCTTCGAGATTTTGTCTGAACTATCGAACTCCACACAGTGAGTCGCCGTGGCGAGAGAGAGAGAGAGAGATTGACCTAAAGCAGAGAACTTTACGATTCTCAAAACGGCATCGGTTTCCAATTTTGTAAACGATATCGTTTTAGTTTAGATCCGAAACGGCGGCGTTTTCATTATTTTGAAAACGCTACCGTTTTCTGAAAATTAAGAAAGGAAAAGACCTCTCTCTCTACCCTCGCGTTCCCAAACACTCTTCTCCTTCTTTCAAGCCAAAGAAACGAACAAGAGTTTCTTTGGGACTTTTAACTCAATATGCCCTTCTTAGAAAAAACGATGAGCATTAATACTAGAAAAACTGTTAGTTCCATTGGGTGTGACTCGTTCAAGTGCTTCCATAGCGATTCATGAGACTGATCCATATCGTCACACTACTTTCTTTTTTTATTATTCCTTTACCAGAAAAATATTAAAACCCTGAGTTTTTCCTTAAGCCATGCATCAGGAAGAAAAAAATAATATGGGCCTGTTTGTTTCTCCGTTTAGATGGATCATCTGGATGAAAATGAGAGTTTTGTTTGTTTAGGCACTAAAAGTGCAATTCATTCAAATGGATCATTCGGATGACTTTTGAAAATTTCGGCTTAATTTTAAAGTTCATTCAGCTAACCCAATTTGGATCATTTGAATGGAGATGGGTCATTCAAAATGGTATAAAGTCTATTATGCCCCTAATGTAATTCACAAATTACAAACCTAAATATAATATTATTTTTGTCACAAACGAAAACTGACAAAACTACCAACACTTTTTCCCGTGCTAAAAACTATTTTTTCACGCCAAAACCTCAAAACACATTTTCCCGCTAAAATTGCAAAAAAAATATTTTCCCGTCAAAATTGCAAAAACGTTTTTTCCCGCAAAAACCGAAAACATGTTTTCATGCACAAATCACAAAAAAAAATGTTTTCACACCAACACCCCAAAATACATTTTCCGCCAAAACACAAAAAACATGTTTTCCCGCCAAAATTGCAAAAACGTACTTTCCCGCCAAAACCAAAAAAACGTTTTTTCCCGCCAAACAAAAAAAAACGTGTTTTTCCGCCAAAACCGAAAATTTGTATTTTCCCGCAAAAACCAAAAAATCTCGTTTTCCCGTGAAAACCGTAAAAATATGTTCCCGCCAAAAACATGTTTCCCGCCAAAATCGCAAAAACGCGTTTTCCGCCAAAATCGCAAAAGCGTGTTTTCCCGCTAAAAACGCAAAAACGCGTTTTCTCGCCAAAATCGCAAAACCGCGTTTTCCCGCCAAAACAGCAAAAGCACGTTTTCCCGCCAAAACAGCAAAAGCACGTTTTTCCGCCAAAATCGCAAAAATGCGTTTTCCCGCCAAAACCGCAAAAACGCGTTTTCCCGCCAAAACCGCAAAAACGCGTTTTCCCGCCAAAACCGCAAAAACGCATTTTCCCGCCAAAACCGCAAAATACGTTTTTCCGCCAAAATCGCAAAAACGTGGTTCCCTCCAAAACCGCAAAAACGTGCTTCCCGACAAAACCGCAAAAACCTGTTTTCTCGCCAAAACCGAAAATTTGTATTTTCCCGCCAAAACCGAAAAATCTCGTTTTCCCGCCAAACCCAAAAAATCTTGTTTTCCGCTAAAACCAAAAAATCTTGTTTTTCCGCCCAAACCGCAAAAAAAGAAAACTTGTTAATTTTGAAATAATTCTAATGTAAATATATTAAATTAAATAATTAAATATAATATAGTTAAAATTAATATCAAACATATGATTAAATCACCATAAGGATATTTTGGTAATTTGTTTGCTAAACTTATTTGAATGGAAATGAAAATAAAAAAACAAACATAAGATCCATTTAGATGATTCATCTAGATGAACTATGTGGATGGACAAACAAACAATCACAAAAATCTGAATGGATCATTTGAATAGATCATACAAATGAATCATTTGAATGAAAATGACAAATGGTGAAACAAACGGTCCCTATATATCTCAAATTCCAGTAAGAGTTTTATTTATCTTATCCTTTTGTTTGTTATTTTCTTGAAATCCTAATCATGTGGAAAAAAAAAACTGAAAACACGATTTTTAAGGATCCGATGTTATAAGTTATCATGAAGATTTTATTTTGATTTTTAAGTTCCGCAGATGTACAATTTTTGAAGCTGTGGAGTTGACTGGCCGGATAGAGTATAACCCAGCGGTAAAAACTCTATATTGTATCAATAGTGTTAGAGCACTTCCATTGAGGGTTCTTAATCCAGTATCTCATAAATGAAAAGCAATAAAAAGAAGAAGTTGGAAAAAAGCAATAACAGCATCAATATGGTGTTTCATGGGGGAAACGAATACAGAACTACGTTTTATCTTTTGGCTTTTCAACCTTTGAACAAAATTTTGATTGATGTAAACTATTGCTAGTCTACTCTTTTATGAGCAATAAACCCCAATCTCGGGCACATGTTTACCTTGTTGATAAATTAAACAGATGGTTGATTAAAGAGCAAACAACTCATCGTGTCTAGACAACATAACAGCGACAAATTGGACAGCTCCGCTTCTCTGTAAGCCTACACTTCTTCAAACGAGTAATCTCATGATCATCCTCGTACTCTTCCAAACAAATTTGACAAGAACGTTTATCACACCTTTCTTCTTTGATATCTTTGAACATTAAGCCTTTCTCCTGTCCGGTTTCAATGTCTTGTTGAGGTTGAGGAGTTTGGTAGATTAACTCTGGAGGTAAATGCGGGGCACAGATACCACAGGAACCACATGCAATTAGGATGATCACGATGATGATGGATAACACAATGCAACCCTTTTTTTTTATCGAACCATACTTCCACTATACTTACACGAGTTTAAACTCCATTAAAGGAGTATACAACAAAGCCATAGCAAGCCAAACAGACAAACAAACTGACTGAATAATAGAGAGATAGCTTAAGAAAACAAGTTACAAAAAAAACACAATGCAACCTATAGCACCATTTTCCATCCTCACGCTAAGTTTTTGCTTGTTACTAGAAGAAGATATATCGAAATATATTTTTGTAGTTATAAACAAAGTTTTTAAAAATTTATATCAAACTTCGGATAGAGTTTGTTTTCCTTTTTTCCTTTTTTTTTTAAATTCATTTGGAATCCTAATCATATGAAAATATATAATAGACGTGCATGATTTTATCATATCATATTAATAGGTAACTAACTACGCAAAATATGTAAACACGGTTTAAATATGAGAAATTCTTGGATTCCTTTTTTCCTTTTTAAATATGAGAAATATCAAACTTCGGATAGAGTTTGTTTTCCTTTTTTCCTTTTTTTTTAAATTCATTTGGAATCCTAATCATATGAAAATATATAATAGACGTGCATGATTTTATCATCCCTTATATATTAATTGAGGAACATTTGAAAAGATGTAACCTCAATTTTGTATTAATTAAAAGAGGCCCCAATGCATAGGTGGCACTCAATTAGATAGTCAATTACATTCAATTGAAAATAAAGTAGGTCCACATTCGATTTTTATATGTTGTTAGATACATAAGTTAGTCAAACTATATGATATAATGATATGATATGATATTTTCTTTCCTTAAATAAAACCTACGGAATTACCATAAATGACTAATATATATATGACAATTAATGATTTTAATGATAAGGATTTGATAACAATTTATATATCTTCCATCATTTTTTGTTTAATTTTATATTATTAAAATAAATTAAACAATCAAATTAGCTATAAAAGTAAAATTTAGATTTTTTCGTATATGTTATATTTTAAATTTTTAAAAACGACAATAAATGACTAAAACTATTAAAATTATTATGTTAAAAATTAATGATCAATGGTTTAACATTTTTATTATAAGAAGATACACATGATTAAAACCATATGAGTAAAAAATATCATTTAATAATAAACTAAATATATATATATAGATTAAACACTATATACCATAAGATAACATAAATATTTTAATATTAAAAATTTCAATGAATTTTCAAGAACATTTATAAATTATAAACTTATTAAAGATTTCAGATTGAAAATTTTGTTATCGATGATTTAAATATTTTGTAATAAAACGATATGAATGATCATAGAACCGTATGATTATAAATTCTTATTTAATAAATAACTATATAAAATATACTATTCTTAGAAAAATAGGTTGATTCATCTTAACTTATATTACACTTTTTATTAAACTAACTATCGAATTGATAAATAACGTACCAAAAAATGTTTTGCACTTTCCTTAAATAAAAGCTACGAAATTACCTAATATGATTAACATATATGTGAAAATTAATTATTATGAATAATAAATATTTGATAACACTTTTGTGTATCTTAGTTATATTTTTAAATTTTATATTATTAAAAGATATTAAAAATCACATTAAATATATAATAAAAACATTTATATTTTTTCTTATATGTTATCTTTTAAATTTTTCAAAACGTCTATAAATTATTAGAAATTTGAAGATCCCACTCTGAAAATTTTGTGATCAATAGATTATTTTTTTGTCATAATAAGTTAAAAATGATCATAAAATTGTATTAATATGAACTTTTATTTAATATTATAAGAAGATACACATGATTTTAAAACCATATGAGTAAAAAATATCATTTAATAATAAAACATATATATATATATATATTTATAGATTAAACTATATACCATAAGATTACATAAATATTTTAATATTAAAACTTTCAATGAATTTTCAAAAACATTTATAAATTATAAACTTATTAAAGATTTCACATTGAAAATTTTGTTATCGATGATTTAAATATTCAGTTATAAAACGATATGAATGATCATAGAAATGTATGATTATAAATTCTCATTTAATAAATGACTATATAAAATATACTATTCTTAGAAAAATAGATTGGTCTATCTTAACTTACATTATATTTTTTATTAAACTAACTATCGAATTGATAAATAATCTACCAAAATTTTTTTTTGCACTTTCCTTAATTAGAAGCTACGAAATTACCTAATATGATTAACGTATATATGAAAATTAATTATTATGAATAATAAATATTTGATAACAATTTTGGTATCTTAGTTCTTTTTTTTTTTAATTTTATATTATTGAAAGATATTCAAAAATCACATTAAATATATAATAAAAACATTTATATTTTTTCTTATATGTTATATTTTGAATTTTTCAAAACGTCTATATATTATTAGAAATTTGAAGATTTCCACTCTGAAAATTTTGTGATCAATAGATTATTTTTTTGTTATAATAAGTTACAAATGATCATAAAAATATAACACATATGAATTTTTATTTAATAAATATTCAAACTAAATAATATATATATATAAATACTAATGATTTAAAGCAACAAGATTGGCTGATCAATTTAGCCGTCCAGCTGAAATCTTTCAAAAATATGTGAAAGACTAAAGTCAAAGCAAATATGGATTTAGAATAGTAGTTATATTTTACTAACCGAAATACCGAAAAAAACCGAACCGAACCAAAACCAACCCGATATCTGGATTGAACACCCCTAATCCAAATGAAACCAAACTATTGTTTCATTCTCCAAAATATAATAAAAATAATAACTTAATCCCGCGCAAGGCGCGGGTCTTATCCTAGTATCATATTAATAGGTAACTAACTACGCAAAATATGTAAACACGGTTTAAATATGAGAAATTCTTGGATTCACCCTAAGGGGTGAACCTCTAGATTCACCAACCAATAGTGTTTGAGTATTTGATATTTGATATCTTTTTAAAAAGGAAACAAAATTGAATTTCCAAATAAGATTATATTTTTAAAATAAAACAATAAAAATACATAAAAATTGTTACAAAAATATATATATATATTGTTAAACCTTTAGAAAAATACTAAATTCTATACCCTAAATCCTAAACTCCAAACCCTAAATTATACACCTTAAATCTTGGATAAACAAACCGTAAACCATTGGAAAAATTTAAACCCTAAATCATACATTAAAAACTAAATCTTAATAACACTAAACCCTAAACCCTAATCACTAAACCCTAAACCTTTGGATAAACTCTGAACCCTTGGATAAACCTTGAACCCTTGGATAAATCATAAACTCTAAATCAAAAATATTTAAAATTAAACCCTAAAGTTTATGATTTATCCAAGGGTTCATTGTTTACCTAAGGGTTTAGGGTTTAGTGATTAGGATTTAGGGTTTAGGGTTTAGTGTTATTAAAATTTATTTTTTAATGTATGATTTAAGGTTTAAGATTTTTTAACGTTTAGAGTTTATCCAAAATTTAAGGTTTAACGTTTAAGGTTTAGGGTTTAGGATTTAGGGTATAGGGTTTAGTATTTTGCTGAAAACTTAACAATATTAATTAATTTATTTTTTGTAACTATTTTTATGTATTTTTATTATTTTATTTTAAAAATATAATCTAATTTGAAAATTCAATTTTGTTTCCTTTTTTAAAAGATATCAAATATCAAATACTCAAACACTATTGGTTGGTGAATCTAGAGGTTCACCCTAGGGGGTGAACCCAAGAATTTCTCATATTTGTAGATTCTCACATGATATTTAGAATTTAAATAAAGAAAAAGAGTAATTAAAAGTTCTTGATAAAAACTCTCATCTATAGGATCATCATCCACGCATTGCTTTGCCAGCATTGCAATCTGTCCACAGGAAAATGATGCCTAATGTAAAAAATCATATGGTTACTACATTGTTCAAACTACTAAGCATTTCATTTCTTAGTATCACCTTGAACAAACAGTCATGCGGGTATAAATCCATCATGTTGGGATCGATAAACTCCTTCAAACACATGTTCATAGAGTCTGGTGAGTTCCTTAGCGCTAACATCTACAACAACAACAAACAATGATTTAGAAATAAATGTTGCATCAAAGAAGTGTAAAGGTTCAGTATTGTGTAAACTCCAAGAACTTACAATAGACGCCAATGGACGTCTTTCTGGATTCTTTGTTCCCACTGTCTCTGTTCTTATAACAACTTCTCTTCCACAAACAATCTCAAAATTAAAGAACAACACCAAAGGCATAAACATCGCTTGTTGAGGTGGCACGGCCGTCACTTAGATATCTGTTGAGAAGAAGAAATCACTAAAGAGTCCTATAGTCCATGCAGTTTCTTTGTTTCTTGCCCTAATATAAAAAAAAAAATAGCTTCAAAGTTAACTTGAATTTATCTTTTCAACCTTCGACTAGAACGTTTTAATGTAAACTATTGATAGTCTTCTTCAATGAGTAATAAAAGTTACAAGATCTAATCTCTGGTATTTACTTTGTTAATAAAATCAAACAGAACGACGACAACTTGGACAGTTTTGTTTCTGTTGAAGCCAAGAATCAATGCAAAAACGATGAAACACATGTCTACATTTCTCCAAACGCCTAATCTCATGATCATCCTCGTACTCTTCCAAACAAATTGGACAACAACGTTTACCACACCCTTCTTCTTCTTCTTTCTCTTTGATATCTTTGAACAGTATGCCCTTTATCTGTCCGGTTTCAATGTCTTGTTGAGTCTGTGGAGTTTTGTCGATTAACTGGGGAGGTAACTCAACGGGACCAGTACGACAGCAACAGCAACAACATATGATCATGAACATGAAGATGGTGAGCTCAAGGATAGCTATATCAATATCATCCATCCTCTGGCTAAGTTTTTGCTTGTTACTACCAAAAGAAATATCGAAAAATAAATTTTCAGTTATAAATAAAAGTATTTGGAATTTTATATCAGACTTCCTATACCAGGGTGGAGTTTTGTTTTCCTTTTTCCCTTATTTTTTGGAATCCTAATCATGTTGTTATCCTTGTGAGATTTAGCATTATCATATGCATATCATATAAACAAGTAACTAATTAAATGTCTACGCAAATAATGTAATCACGGTTTACACAGGCCCGGCTCAAAATTTTGATGGACCTTGACATAATATATATGGTTGACTAATTTATGCATATGTATAGATCCTTTGCTACAAAAGGACCTTTATTATAGAATAAAAATGGAAAAAAAGATGGACCTAATTTTTTGCTCCTCCCTCACGTTCCAAGAGCTAGCCGACTCTGGGTTTAAATATTTAATCAAAAATACTGCAGAATTTTCTAGTCCCAAAAGAGGTACAATTTCGAAATTTTTGAAAAAATACAAACCCTACACGTCCCTGCAACTATATTTACACACGTCAACTGAGCTCCTAGT